>NC_092698.1:30457661-30757661 GCF_964275005.1 Diadema setosum | reverse complement strand
GCAATTATCACGTACACACACACACACACACTCACACACCAACACTGACACAAAGCATGTGATTACATGGACACAGCTCCTGCACTCTGCCCTCCTTCGTTCCAAAAACAAAAATATATATCTACTTCAAATTCAGTTCCCCCCCTCAATTCTCTCAGATGAGATTCATTGCATTTGGATATCAAACAGTAAGATTTCTGGCTCTGTTACTTTCAAGTCGGTTTGGACAATGGAAGAAGAGATACAGCATTACTCTATTTGTGTTGTGAGAACTCCCCTCTTCGTTTTTCTTTATCTTTTTACAAAAACCACCTACCATCAATGCATTTCAAATTACCAGAGTTCTAAGTCACATAAAATGTTATATATTCTACTTACAGCTGATGCCCAAAAGAGTCTTGTATTTCTTTTCTATTTACTTCTGCTCAGGATGAAGCAAAAACAGACATAGTTTTGATGGTGAAGGCAAATCTTTAAATCTTTAAACATTACAGCATGCCTACCTATTATGTAGGCATAAATGCAGGCTAAATACAAATTATTAAAGAGAGATTTTTCCTCCTTCAACAATGGCATTGAGCGTCCTCTCTATGTGCAAGGTGTTCTATTTGAGGAATACTTTCTCGTATGTTCCCCCACTTCATAATTCCTCCAAGTTTCCTATATTTATGCATAGCTGTATATGAGCAAGGTGGCAGATGGCAGTACACAAAATACATAGAGTTTATTAACCCGTTGAGGACGAGTCCCGAGTATACTCAGGCAGGTGTTTATGGGAAATACTCCTTAATGGGTTAACTGCTTAAAAAGTGTTTTCCTTAGTTTTCCCAGTTTATTCTGAATATTGACTGTCCATACGTATTTATTGTCTATCACTTTTGATTTATTGCTTTATATTAGATCAATTAGAATGCTTTGTCATTAATGTTATAATATCAGGAGTGCAGTATGAGTTTGATGTCAAGAATTCTGGCAGAAATTTAATCCACTATAGCTTAGTTTTAGCAAAGATACCCTCAGTATGTTAGGATATTAGTTCTATCAGTTGATAATCTGAGGTAATTTCTGCAAATATGAATTGTCAAATTTATGACTTGTTTCATTCGTAGATTGACCACTGATGCAATGCTTATGATGAATATTGCTTTGGAACAGTTTTTTTTTTCACACTTTATTTGTGAATGTTAGATGTGCTAATGTGAATCACTCCGGCACCCACATTTTAAGATGTTGTGCATCACTTGCAACCTCTTTGGTAACCATGGAAACACTGCAGTGCCAAATGTGTAATCCCACACAGGTCTCCTTTCTAAATGTGAATCTACTTGTATTAAGCTGGATGAATGGGATTAGCTTCATTCTATGCTCATCATCACCTTAACTCATTGCTTGCAAAGTGTTCTGTAATACTTTTTTTTTTCTTTCACCACTTTAATGGTATGATTGTTTCAAAGTTTTGAAATGTTTAGTGTTAAACCAAGTCAGCCACTTTCATGGGCACGCGGGGATTGTTCCAAACTTATCAAACTCGAGTATGACATAGCCTAATTTTTAAATTCCTCCCCGTATCTCTTGGATGTCTGTTTGTTTGTCTCCACATATTTGCAGCCTCACCACACCCCCCAAGCCGTCGCACCTACCCCCACGCCACACACACCCCTCCCCCACCAAACCGCCATCCCAATCAGTATGGCCAACGCAGCCACAATGGTTGCCATGGCGAATTCAGGGGCGGCCTGCTCGACACTGTTTCTGGCCAACCTCGGGACGAGCACAACCGAGCAGGAATTACGCGACACACTCAGGTGGTGAGTTCTCCGATCACACTCTCTTGGGTCCCTTCTGCGGTAGAGCAGCAGCACCAATCCCTACCCACCTCCTCCCAAGGATCACTCGACTCTAGCTTCTTCATTCTTTTATACAAATGCATCACGAGCAACAGCCACAGTGAAAGAATACAGACTGAAATATTCACCTTAGGTGTTTGGCCAAAGAGCCCAGGGTATTTTCCTAGATAGAACTTATTCTCTTTTGTGTCATTATGTTAGAATTGGCTTAAAACACTTTCTTTTTTGTCTTGATGAGTGTATTCCCATGTAGAATCTTCGGGTCACTTTCATTGTCACTAATAGTTAAGAACCACCTGCAACCAGTGCTTACCAACAAAAATTTCTAAAAAGATAAAAATAAAGACAAAGTAGGGGCAACTCCCCTTTTCCACTTTGATTTTGATGCTTAAAGCTGTAATTACTTCTGCATTCTAACCAGGGCATACGAGGAAACAAAATGACACAATCAATGTGAGCACAAATGATTTAATGCTCAGCAAAGCTCTCAGTATCTTTGCTCTAAAAATTTGCTTATATTTGCTCATGAATTGTTAACTGGAAGAAGAATGGCTTCACGTGAGAAAGGCCAAATGTCAAGGTATGTAGTGTCTAGTCCCGATGAGGAATGCTGCATTCTGGGGGCCCAAAGCTGAGGACGTGTATGATGCCCACCCCAATCCTAAAACAAACCCAACAATGCCAGCAGGTGCACGCTGCTCTACTGATAGAAGGTTCATTATGCCAACACAACTACAAATTTTACCACTGGTATCTCACTCATAGTAAGTTATTTGTCTCTTCTTTCTTTTTTTATTTCTTTTTTTTTATAATTTCAATTTCCAATGCCATGAATAAATAGGGTCTAAAAGGCTGCTTCCTTCTATTGTCACTCTCCAAAAGACATAGCTAGCTTCTGCCGCACATCTTGCCTGAGGGCTTCATGAATGTGGATGAATGTCATTTGTCATGATCACTTGTAGTCAAGCAGAAAGGGGTCGCATTCTTTTTTTTTTTTGGTTTTTATTTCTGTAACAAAATGTCTCCCCCGCTGACGGATAGCAAAAGGTATGACATTCTGTCTTCCATAACCTCCGAGGATCTTAGGTATAATCTGTATATTGTACAGGTCAGTGTCCGAGGCTGTAACGTTGAAACCCTTTCTATGGAAAAAGGAAAAAATGATGAAGAAAACAGGAGAGATATTCCTCTGTCAACTGCAGATAGATGTAGATGTGATGGATATGGAAAGATACTTGTCTGTAGAGCATACAATATGAAGAAGATTTATCTGTGGGTCTCACGTCCTGGCAATTTTTACATTTGTACACTGTACACAGTTTGGGACATTGTGAACAACAAAGAAAAAAAAGGAAGAAATGTTTGTTATGACAGTTTCCGGTGTTTTGAAATAATGTGCTGAGATCTCTTGGTTTTTGCGTGGGATTAAGGATGATTAGAAAAAGCAACATTTTCATTCGCACTCACGGACTGATTTAATGCTGGTGATGATGTAAATACAGGAATTCTTCCCATTTTGGCAGTCACATGTTTTGTCACAGCAGAAAAAAACACTAACTGTAACTGACCCATGCATCCTGCCGTAACCACTTCACCTAGTTTGGGAGAGTTTGCAATTATTTGCTGACAGCAACTCTATTATTCTGTTGCAAGAAGTGTAACTGTAACACGCACACTACCACATGACCATCATGGGCACAAATTCATTTTTTTTTTCTTCTTTATTTCTTATTTTGAAATTCAATATTTCTAACTCTAGAATGCAAGCCTCATTTGTTACCTTCGGTCGTTTCTTGATTTTGCTGAAGCGCAGTTTAATAGAGCCCGCTTTGATTGACTGATATTCCACCATGCACGTCACTTGTACTGTCGTGGCACCAATAGACAGACATCATCACAAGCCATTCTGCCAATCTTCTTCTACTCCATTGTCCGAGGATGAAATTCATCAACCTCCCTTTCTAAGGCACCACAATGAATTGCCCCCGAAACAAACCCACCAAAACAAAGCAAACAAAACAAACAAAAAAGGACAGCTCTCTATATGATGTATGAAGCAGTGTTGCCGTTATACTGTTTCTGTCTTATATCATCATGCTTAAATGACAGACATTGTGCAGAAGAGGGATGTTACTTCCTGTGTACTGCTTCAGGTATTTTATCACCAGCTGTCAGGAAAACTATGGAGCTTGTATTTTTTGTCTTTTTTCTTTCATCTAAGCTTGCATATCTATTTCACTGTCTTTAGGGACAGAAAAAGAGAATAGCAAACCCTTTGGCGATGCAAAACAAGACACATTTATGAAAGATCATACAGAGGAGGACATTAATGGCTGGTACTTTGCAGCTCTTTCAGGACTTACGTTTGTTTGTTTTTTTATAACGTTGTTATTGAATCATTTCAGTAGGGGAATAGAAGATCAAACTGGCCATAAGTGTCTTGTCATTCCATGCAGAATTAGAATGTGGTCTCCTTTTTGGATCAGTATCATAGAGTGATGTAGCAAATTCAAATCTTCATTGTACTCTTTTATGGAAATCTGAAGTAGATGTGTAAACAACCAATGACTTGAATTACTCTACCGTAGGATTTTCCGCAATATAATGCAATTTTGTGTGGGCCCAATAGTAGTCTGATTTTCCAAGATTTTTTGTCTTTTTTTTTTTTTGGGGGGGGGTTAGTTGCAATCTACAATGTACTGTTTCCACACATGTGAAAGAAAATTGTCTTTCTGATTTTTTTTAAATTCTTTATTGGATAATGATGACAGAGAATATGGAAGTCAGCTGTGAAGTTTTGACTTATGATTATGAAATCATAATGTCATTGATGGAAATGAGAAACGTAAGATTAAAACTTTACCTGACATCCTGGCTCAAGATGATCAAATAATTTGGCTATAATTCACATAAGATTCAAGGTTAAAGATGCTGTTTTATATTAAGGTGGCTCAGGATCAGAACAGGATGAATCTTACTGATTGAGCTGTGTGATGATGTTCACATGCTTGACAAAAAAGAAAACAAAGCAAAGCAAAAAGTACAAACCTCAAACACCCCAGCTTACAAAAGTTTTGAGAATTACCTTCTTTCATTATAAAAAAAAATATATCTTTGGACAAATAGTGCAGTGCTAATAAATCATTTATTCTCATACTTCTGGCAGTGGAAATATTGAATATAATAAATCAAGTCACTTACGGATTCTTGCCTCCTTGAAACATTTGGAGTTTAATATCATAACCCTAATTCTTTTTCTAACTCCATATTTACACTGTATCAGAGACTATATGCCTACAGCTTAGATTTTTCAAGCTGGAAACAATGGTAAAGAGTGCCTTTGATTATTTGTTAAACACACTGTGTGATGTGAGGGGGTTGTGTCGATGTTGTATCTATGCTGCTATGCAAAGCACTGTAATATTTTCATGAGCATTCTTTTGACAAATGTGCCTGTTCTTTTTCACCCGTCTCCTTCACGTCTGCAGCCTCCCAGGCTTTAATCGACTACGCATGCACAACAAAGGGGGCGCACCATGCTGCTTTGTTGAATTCCAGGTAAATAAGAGTCAATCAACCCAATTACGAACTAATAATCATATTGGTAGGTGTCCATAAGTCTTTCTGTTTGTTTGTTTTTTCTTTTCTGGTCTTCAAGCAGTCAGAGAAATTCCCCAAGAGTGCAGGGAAGGCTAGTATGTCTAGGAAGTCGTAGTATTTCAGCAGATGGCAGGTTACAGGGGTGAAATCAATCTACTCTCTTTGAAATAAAGGGGAAGAGAAGTATAAGAAAAAAAAAAGTATATGTATATATATATGACCAAAATCTATCATGTGAATTAGATTGCTCAACTGCTGAGTTTTTGATAATGAAATTCACTTTGTCCTCTCTGATATAATTTTTACATGAGATGCATATAATATTTTAACCGGTGACCTGCGATTAGGTTTGTGCAGCTAAAACAGTAGCCATTTGATCTGGAGAATATGGGTAGAATCCAGTTTATTGAATCAATCCAAGCCATTAAAAAGTAAGATGAAGTAAACATACATGACCTACCCGAGGAAATGCATGTCAGTGACTTTTCTGTAGTAGTGCATGATGTGTATCATAAAATGACTGCCAGCTGCTAGCCCAGCCTGTTAAAGTATCAGCAAGCCAGGCATTGACCTTTCAGATTTAGATTGATCCAATTTTTGCATCATTCATGAATCAATTTTAGAACATGTCTGGAAAATTCAGTCTGTTTTCATTCAGACTGTCAGTGGATAAATAGGAGTTTGATTCACTTTGCATGATCCGTTGGTATTGCTTTGCATTTGTCCAATCCATTGCCATCAACGGAGATTGAAAACAAGGGAAATGACTTGTGTTCCAAATCCATTACCCTCTAGAGGAAATATTTACCTTAGCTTTTGTTGCCGTTCCTTTTTGGCCCCGTTCTCCTTCCGTCATTCAAATTCATGTCCCTCTCTCCCTCTCACTTTGTCATTCTCTACTGCTTTATCACTTTTACTTTTACTTTCACTGTCCTTTCTTTGTGTTTGCATTTATACATTTTTTTTTACTCATTTCTATTCACTATCGTATCTCTCTCACTCTCTCTATGAATTCTGCGTCCTTTCTTGCATGTGTATATTTTTCTTTGCTCATTTCTTTTATCTTCTTTATATATTCCCTCAATATATTCCCTCAATATATTGCCTCAATTTCTTCTTGAACTCTCATTTTCTTTCCAACACACACTCTCTCACTCTCTCTCTCTCTCTATATATATATTTGTCAATTCCTGTAACAATCTCTCATTCCTCATCCTATGTCAATTCCTGCCCCATCTCTCTCTCTCTCATTTTCTTCCTCTCTATCTCTATTCATCCTTCCCTCTATCACACACACTCTCTCTCTCTCTCTCCGTTCTGTCCCTCTTACAGAATGTGGGCTTCGCCATGCAGGCGCTGGCCCACCTCCAGGGGCTGATGTTGAAGTCCAGTGACCGCGGTGGCCTTCGAGTGGAGTTTGCCAAGGCAAATATGGGTGAGGTGAGGCCTAGACTACCGGTTTAGATGTGCTATCCACTGGATGAGTCTGGGTTAATTGATTAATTGATTGATTGATTGATGGATGGATGGATGGATGGATGGTTGTATGGATGGATAGGTAGATAGATGGATGGATGGATGGATAGATAGATGGATGGATAAATAGATTGATGGATGGATGGATGGATGGAAGAATGAATGACTGAATAGATGGATGGATAGATGGATGGATAAATGGTTTGATTGACTCTCAAACTGAAAATTGGTTTGTAAAGGTAGAGAGAGTGAGAGACATAGTGAATGATGTGGATAGACAGATAGATAGAAAGATGAATAGAAATATAACTATAGGGTCATCAAGTGTTGCATGGGAACACATAGAGCTAGGTTTGTGGATGTCAGTAATTGCAATATCATGTTTCGACTCTTTCTCTGAAACACAACCATTGGCTGAGCCCAGTACAATGACATGATCAAACTGAAAACGAAATATAAAAAGAAAGGAAAATGAAAATGAAATGATACTCTGAATCAAGATATGTCCAATTTGTGTCACTCTTTTTTGTTAATCATATTTTCATTTCTAAAAAAAAAAAAAATGATTTGAATGGATAGCATTACCATTATTGGTTAGTTATCAATTTTATCAAATGTCTCTCATATTAGTCCATCTGTTTTTATGTTGTGTAAAGAGACAGTGACCTGCTAGACCTATTGACCAATGTAGTGTAAAATGATTGGACTTGCACATATGGAAAATTAAGTACCATCACCCCTGACATTGATGATTGAAGGGGGAAGGGGGGGGGGGGGGACAGAACCACAAGAAATATATTGCTTCTTGTCATAGTAGTATTCAGACAAGTGTTATTGGTCCTCAGCCATGGATTGGCATTTGATACATGTATTCATTCCAGTGTGATCTAACTATGGCTCCACTCTGATTCTTTAACTTTACTACAGCCCAAGAGAGTAGACCTGAACACACCTCGCCTCTCGCCTTCAATGCATCCTCAACTGGTGTTCCAATGATGCAGTTACCATGGTAACAACCAACCATCCAAACTAAATGGTGCATTTATGAGAGCTAAAGGATGTCATTTTAGCCTAGCAGTTCTATATTATGTGTATATTATGTTTATTTAAAGAAAAGGGCAAAGAAGACCAATTTGATATTGTTTATAATGAATACATCATTTCAGAGAAATATCTTGAAATTGATACCTTCAGATGTTTATATTTTGAAGAAGAAAAATGATGTGTAATCCTGAGTACATATTTGGATCAGAAATGAATTCCCAGTGTTTGTGTATATTGTATTGTACTGTGATTGTAGATTTTGATGATCTGAGAATATTAGAAATTCTATTGAGTGCAGTTTATTACTTTGTTGTAGGTGATATTGATCTGTAGATTTTTTTTTTCTTTATAAATCATGTTTATTTATGTGATTATCATGAATATGACTATGTTGGATCTTGAGGATTATTTTATACACATGAAATTGTGGAATCTAATTAAAAATCTAATAAAATGAAAGGCAATTTAATCTTTATTTTTTGGCTGCATATTTAAAAGGAAAATGCCTTTTTAAAATTTCTCAATATTTTTGGATTTTTTTTTTTCATACATTTACCAGTACTGGCATAATATGGATACATTTGAACTTAACAGTGTGTGCTTATGTGTAATATTTATTATGTTGCAAAATATGTCACATATTGAGGCACACTTACACCAAGCTTGACCTAAGATGGTCACATATCACAAATTTTTCACGTTTGTACAACATATTTTTCACAGTTTAAAGCCAAGTCACTTGCTTACTGCACAATTAATGTTTCAAGCCCATTCCATTCTATACCTATAAGTCTTTATCATGCACACCGTAGGCACGAAACACCACTCTTTTGTGTGTTTTACATTAAGTAGTATGTCTGCTCCTCTTAATTCTCACGCACCCACATAGATACCATGGCCTATTATATATACAGCAAGTGCACGCCAGAAGAAATTGTAACGTGAAAATCTATCATTCCTGCGCAACATCCTTAAAAAGGCATGGTTCCTTTCAAGGTATCGCCAAACGCAAATACTTTCCACGCACGTTAGAGACACCCAAGAATAATAGACACACAGCTTTACACACCCCACCTATATATTTACACACACACACACACATACACACACACACATTCACCCACCTACCCACACACGCTCACACAATTATTCACTCTTTTGTGTCCTTGTTGCCCGTTCTTGCTGGATCAATCCAGTTCGAACACGTCCACCTCTGCACCACCGATAGCTAGTAAACGGCCAGATTAGCAGAGTAGGAGCCAACAGACTTGCCGAGATCTGGCTTCAGTCGATTGTGTGTAGGTGAAGGAAATGAATTTGTAAACAATGGTGCATTCTTTTTTTTTCTTTTTATTCAACGAATGTAAAGAAAATATCTTTTGTTTTCTTTATGAAGGAGAGCGAAGTCAAGTGACCTATATGATTTTTAATGCAGGCAAGGAAGATATGCTACCATCCATTTGTGTAACCAGAAAGTGCTAGAATTGTGAAGTTTCTTTGTTTCAATTTGATGATGATGATGATGACAAGCTGACGTTTGATATGATTTGATAAGAAAACCATGGCTGGTATTGTTATGTAAATATTGAGCTATACATTTCTGGTACTATATGACTCAGCAGGGTACTTCATGATGTATACAGTGTCTCTACTGTAGCTAGATTTCATCTTTTGTTCTTTTTTTCTCTCTCTCCATGAAGTGAACTTTTACAGTTTCCTCTCACACTGAATTAACCAAAGAGAATTTGTGCATGTGGAAATTGCACCTACTTCCGCAAAACATCCCGAGTATGAAGAAAGAATTTGTTCAAGCAGTTTTATACTTGTACCATGTGGTACTGAAAATTGTTGTTGACTTTTCTCTTTTTTTTGGTGCAAAATTTGATATTCTGGTAAGGCATTATGGTATCTTGATTGCATGGCTTGTCATCTCAAGGGAAGAAAAAAAATGAGTCAAATCACATGCAATTGTTTTGTTCTCTAACCTTTACAAGAATCACCAAATCACAAAGATCTTAGAAAGATCCTAGAAAGATAGCCATCAATACTTTTTCATCTTTTGAACTCAGGTGATTTTACCTGAAGAGTGCTGTCAGTGATAATTGATAGTAAGTCCAGACAAGTCCCAGTCTCATGAGATTGAAATGACAAGTAAATATACCATGGAATAAAACATCATTAAGTTGATGACTTTGTTTAATTCTAATGATTAAAAGAAGAAAAGAAAAGTGGTATGATTAGGGGTATGAAGCCAATGCTGTATATTATGTTGACATTACCAAAATGTGCAGGCACAACATATACACATCAATGTATCACTGGTCAATCAAATTTGTCCATTTTGATTGGCCATTTATTTGCTGTTTTGATTCTGAAGACATCAAATTTCACTATGTCAAAACTCAAGTGCAAGGGAACACAGTTTTCCTTTTCTGATTTTTTGTTTTCGTTAGATCATCAAAGACATTTACCTTGAGTATGATGCCAAACTTGCTCCGTTTGGTTATAAAAAAAGTGCCTGTTTTGGATAAGAGAAAAAGATGACTATTTGTATGTAAATATGGTATACATAATTACGATAAACGTTAGTGTGTAGTTTGTACGGTAATATGGTTGTAATTTATACATTTTAGTGACTATTAAAGAAATTGAAATGTTGAATGTTGAAAAGTCCATTTGAAGTCCATATACATGTATTCCCAATTTTTTGACCGTTTACATTTTCCCTTTTCATTTATTAAATAGATGGTTGGTATGAAAAAAAAAAAAGAGAAATGTCATTCAAGACACAACAGTGCCATGCAACAGTTGTGATGACTAAAATCATATTATCATGTGATACTCTTCTACACAGTGTTAAGAGCAGAAGGCATTATAACTTTTTATGGGACTGACTGTGACATATACAATATGAAATGACCATGGGGGCCGTGGAAAGATTCTCTCTCTTTAGCACAATGAACGCATTTTTACCGGCCTTGTTCACAACGATTTCAAATTGGCATAGGCTTCTACGAGGATGTCGCATTTGAGAGAACTACTCCTAGGGGGTACAGCTGATGTGGTTGCAAGGTCCTTGGAAGACTTGGGAGTTTTGCACAACTGAAATACTACACTGCACACAGAGAGATCTACACCAGAGTTCAGTGCAGGTTTTGTGTGTTTCTTCAGTCGACTAGAGCTCATCTGAATGAAAATGGATGCCGAATAAATGTTGTGTTAACGGATTGGATGCAAATCAAAATATCTCAAAATCATACAAGACCAGGGACTGACCAACATCTTTTGCACTGATTTGGGCATGTATATGAATCCCTATGGATGATTTTATCCTTGACTTTATTTTTTTTTCTCTGTAGTCTGATTAAGTAGGCCCCTGTGAAAGCTTGATCTTGCAAACAATACTTTTTTTTTCTTATTTTCATTTGGCCTTGATATGCGATTGAGTTTGTCCTCTTGTCATTTATGGAATTTTCAATTGAATATCAGTAAATTTGTCAAGATTCATTTATACATTTCTTTCTCGTTCTTAGTATGTCTTTCTTGAGTTGTGTGTTCAGGATGAATGTGCCGAGTGTCTGTTTCAAATAATTCCTGAAATGAGTGGACAGAAAGTCATTATAATTATTGGAATGCCGGTGGCAAGGATAATGTGTTTTGAGTGACTGAAGTTGTGTTTTTGCACCCCATTGCCCTCCCTGCATGAATTAGATAAGCATCCGAGTCTCTTAGCATTCATACAATTTAACACAAAGTAACAGAACAGGGTACATGATCAACAATTTTGAAAGTGCTCTCAAATACCTGATAGGGCCACCATTCATAGACTCTTACTGATAGATACCAACATAGGCTAATATTCTGACCAATAGAACTGGAAATACTTTATTCTTAAAGGGTCAGGGAAAGGTAAGACAATTGTTGCAATCCCAAGATACAAATATAATAATAATGCATGGTATAGTCCCAAGTTGAAGTTCATGACTATTTGGCAAAAAGAAAAAAAAGTTGATTGTATTAATAGCTGCTGCAGTGTGCAAATTTTTTTTCCATTTCTTTCATCCTTTCTTTCTCAATTTATGAGATTTCCAAGAAGAAGGCAGTAATAAGTTATTTAACCCATTCCATACTGACTTCTGAAATGTCCATAAATTTAGTGTGCAGACCACTAGGTTCCCGTATGGAACAGATTAAACTACTGCCCCAGTACCCAGCTTCATGGTACGAATGGACATTGGTTTTTGTAATTCTCTAGCCACCACAAATACAGTAAATCTTCAAACATTTTTGAGTTGGGTTAACAAAAATTGAATACCAGACATTACATGCCCATTTGTTTACTTCTGACAAACTTATATTTCGACTTAAAAATAAGAAAAAGAATATGATATCTATTGATTTGCAGATGAGATTAATGATCAGTAATTTATGATCCACATATTGGACAGCATAAGTATATCTCTTATCCCATTTTATTTTTGTCTCTTCCTGTTAGATCACAGATTTTTTTTTTCACATTGCAAGCAATTATCATAACCCTATCCCCATATTTTTTTCTGTATTACTAATGGATTTAATAATAATAATAATTGTGGTGGTGATGATGATAGCAGTGAAAAAAAAATATTAAAAAAATGAACACAGTGAGGGAGAGAGAGAGAGAGAGAGAGAGAGAGAGAAGCTAGGGTTAAACAGACAAATGCATGTAAACATGTTACAAAGAAAACAAAAATGTATGGACTTGAATCGTGAAAAAAAAAAGGTTTGAAAAGGAAGACTATTGAATGTAGTACAGTATAGTAGATTATTGGACTCGTAAGATATAATAAGGGGTGCCAATATTTACACAGCAAAATCAGGGAGATGCCAAAGGGGGAAATTATTTCCCGAATTGGGGAGGAGGGGGGGGGGGCTGTCTTGTTCTCATGTCAGGACAGGAAGTGATAGTCAATTTCTTAGGGAGCTCCCCGCTAAAAACAGAGAGGATTAACGTCTCTTGAGTTTACTCGTGCCCCACATACTTACATAATGCATGGCTTTTTTACACACATAGTAAGAATGAGCAAACAAAAAACAAAACAAAACAAGACAAAAAACAAAACTGCAAATACAAACATCGATTATTGATTAGATGAAAATGCAGTTTTATTCATCCAGCTGATCACAATAAAGGCTTCATGATTTTTTTTTAATTCTCATATGGAAAGACTTCTCAGGTACAAATATATAAATATATCAAGTTTTAATGCATATACAATGCTATAACTAATTAAATACTGATAAAGCAATCAGGCAATTCTTAAAGATTTGACTGAAATTTAAATCCTGATGAAAGTAATTCATACAGCCTACAGCTGAGCTGGAAGACATACACTGATTGAGTTGTACACTCTAGGAATAAAAGACAGAAATCGTTTAACTTGGCATAACATGCAATCTTAAAACGAGACAACAATAATCTGGAGTACGAGAAAAGTCCACCTGTGGGGGCGCTCGTCAGGAAATCACATACTGGTACAATTGATGTATCTTTATAATGTACAGAACTACTCTCTACAAATCTGTTATATCTTTCCAAGATATTTCTTTCTATCTTGTAATAAACGCACAGGACATTCTGTTCAGCTTCTTTACTCTATGCTACAGAATAAATTGTGTGAAATGTGAGTACTTTAAGTGGAATGGTGTTAGCACATCTAACATTGGAAACTGGCCTTTCCACATTCCAGTAAATATATCTAAAATAAAAACACTATTCTGAAGTTTACATAAAAGACACTGGAGAAATATTGCATACATGGTTGAACATAGCATCTCAAGATGTTCATGCCAGAGAGTAAAAACAAAATGATTTGGCTAACTGCTGCAAATCACAAATTATTCAATCAAGGGATAAGTAATTCTTAAATACCAGAGAATCACCTTCAATAGCTAAAATTTGGATGTTCAATACATGTCTATCTCAGATACACTATAATGTTAACTTAGGACATGATTGTGAAATAGAAAGAAGAGAATGGAATGCCATTCTGATGTATGCATGTTACAAAGTATTTTCCATGTGGAGATTTCAGCATATCCTTTAAACATCACTTAGATATACATACGTGATATTATATATTCACCCAGCTGCTCACTACTTCAGATATATGAATAATTTTTCATATTGCCAATGTTTCTACTTATAATCATACTAAGAAAAAAAAAATGCAAAATTTGATGCAGCCCAGGAGCATAATGACGATTCATTTTCAGAATGTTTTAAGTCAGCATCAACTAATCATTAAAGTTTGATCAAAAGGAGTGTATTGTAGATATGCCCCTTTCGACACATTGTGTAAAATTGTATACATCTTGCAGTACCCTTTTTGTGCGTATATGTCAATGCGACACTTATGTTAGATTCAAACAGCTTGTTTCAGAAGAACGATGAATTGTTAACTGATTAGCCAGTGACAGATGGGTAATCCAGGGACGGAAAGAAAGGGACGGGTTACAGATTGTGATTTGCAGTCATTTCCAGCTCCTGCTCTGAATGTCGGGACCGAGGGCCATTTGCAATTAAGAGCATGGATGAAATTCTTTGCTAACTTATCATGACTTTGCAATCAAAGTGTTTAGAGCACACTGGATATACCACCTCTCATTATCCATACACATCAAATGTAAACATGTTTAGTGTACTATCATATCTTGACCAATGTTCCTGTCACAAACTTTATGTTTACATTGTTGTTTATTGAAGTGCTATAAGCAACTTCCAGTACACAAAAAATACTGTATAATAACCACGTAACATAAAGACAGTAACTGATGAAAAGAAAATGTCCAAATTCATGCAGTCAAGTAAGTACAGTTTAGCGTGGACTAGCGAAAAGTACTTTCCGTTATTGGGATTAGGTTGACACTAATACTCCTTTGCGCTCTGCTTTGTCGCCGCATATCTTGGCTTGGTGGTTCATAGAGACCTCTTGGTTTGGTGCTGCGGTCAACAGGGGGCGGCCCAACCACCGGGTTGCGCTCGACACTCCTATAGGTGCTGCTGAAACGAGAACCGCCACGGCTGGAGCTTGAGGGGACATAGACCTCCTGTTTAGAGACGATGGAATTTAACACAACTTAGTACACATAAGAATGTTTGGTGTAAATGAATATTGTTCTGGAAACTCGAAATAATCAACTAAGAATGACTTTTCTCGTCACATTTGCTAGTTTTGTATGAACTTGTGCTAGAAAAAAAAAAACACACACACACGAAAGAAACCCTGTGAAACCAAACATGAAGGAATTATAAAGATCAGTGCAAGTGGGAAAACAATTTAAGTTCTTAATTTTCAGACAAATCAAATGAGAAGGGAGAGTAGCCTAAAATGCAAATGATGGGAATTACATTTAAACACAGACTAAGAAACTCCCTCCTTATCCGTTGAAAAATGCAAGAAGAAATCTGACCCGTCACTTACAACATGACCTTCATATCAGTGAACCCACGATTATGAAGAGTACATGTCGTGAATACTGACACAAATTAATCATAGGTATCACAGTACTTAATCTTCTCAAAACTATTAATGTTGCTTAAATCTGTTGATGTTTATGTTTACATACAAAGAGCTTCTTTTGGCTTTCACATAATCAGAAAAGTGTTTTCTTATCAGTATATCCATTCAGCATTGGTCTGTTCGTCTAGGTATATTATTTCTGTAAACAGCATTTATCAATTAGGAAGACATGTGATATTGACTAGCACATTCAATTGCAATCCTCATTTTGCTTATGTCTATTCATCCATCTACCAATGCATTTCTCTATTTAGATCCATCTATCTGTCCATCTATTTCATTTCATGTGTTGCTCACATATTGATGAATTAGTTCATTTGCTTGTCCACTCTTTCTTTCTTTCTTTCTTTCTTTCTTTCTGTCTGTCTGTCTGTCCGGAGATGACGGGAAGATTCACCCGTGATCCCCACTGTGTTATGAATAGACACAAGTCAGTGGTCCCACGTACCTCGTCACCCGTCGCCACGTACGGCCGCCGGAACTCGGTGGCCCCCATGTCAACAAGTTTAGGCTGGGTCCTCGCGTAGTAGATAGGCTGTTCATCAACACGGTACATCGAAGACTATAAAAGAAGCACGGATGATCGAAAGCAGAGGGAGAGGGAAGAGAAAGAAAAGCTTTCCATCATCTTTTTTTTTTTCTTCTTACAAACTTGTATCTGGCTCATACTAGGCATAGGCCCACAAATTCCTTTTCTCACAGCTTGCCATCACAAACAAGAAGTTCACATAAATGTATTTCAAGAGTTTGATCACAATACAAGCTGAGGAACATTTTAAACATTTTGAATAAGTTCAAATCATATAGAGCAAAATAGAAACTTTTCCAGTGATACTTCACCTGTTATATGACAAGAAATATTCTTGAAGTTAAGACTACAAACATGTCATCACTTCTTATTATACTCTTTGTTTTTTACTTTTAATCGCAAACATTTCTAACAAACAGAATGTAATTCACTTGTTTTTGCAATAAAACCGACATATCATATATGTGTATATATATACACATACATAATCTTATATATGAAGTAGGCCTTTATAGGGATAAAACTAATCTATGGAAAACACTCCAGCAGCTCTTTCAAACACGGGAAATTCCCGTCTAAAGACTAGGGATTTTGCATTTTATCAAGAGCATTTCACCTTTTATATTCTAAAACGTAATTGGAGAAACAGATTTCAGCCAGTGACAACTCACCTCAAACTCAGGGAATCTGCCTATTGCACCCGCGATGTGCTGACTCCTTTCATACTCGTCGTCCAGCGTCATCCCGTCGTTGACGTTATAATCGCCGTTCGAGAGCGACCCTTCGCTGGGGTCGGGGATGTGATCCCAATCGTCTCTGCTGTGGAGGAACCGCGGCCGGGTGGCTTCCCTGCGGTAGCGGCCTTCGACGATCTCGCCGTCGTACTTTCTGAGACGCGGCTGCTTGAAGCGTGATGGTTGTCTCGAGATCGCGCAGCAGAAGACGATTAGGATGATGACCAGGATGACAAAGACAACGGCGCCGAGCGCGATACCAAGTATTTCAAGGGAGTGCAATTCATCTGGTTGAAGAAAAAAACCCAACAAAATCTGTGTCAAACAATTTCGAGGTAATTCTTAGAACAAGCACTCAAACCTACGACTTGGACAGAACAAGCTTGCTTTACGTGGGCCCTATCATATTTCTCGTACTTTCAAGATAGCCCAACACTACTGTAAATAGTAAGACCTTTGTGTTTATATTGAGACAGACTGTTGTACATGGTTACAGTTCGTTATTCCGAAGGTTCGTTAATCCGAAAATGTGATAAGGTTTATTATTCCGAAGGTTCATTAATCCGAAAATGAAATAAGGTTCGTTATTCCAAAGGTTCGTTAATCCGAAAATGAAGCAAAGCTAGTTATTCCGAAGGTTCGTTACGAACCCTATTTCATTTTCGGATCAACGAACCTTCGGAATAACGAACCCTATTTCATTTTCCGATTAACGAACCTTCGGATTAACGAACCTTCAGAATAACGAAAGCTAATTTTGGTATTGTGTAATTGTATTTCTAACTGTGATATTTTTATGAGAGATATGAAAATACATTGAAATTTAAATTAAATTGTACTCGAACAGAACTTGAACAAAGTCGTCAGTTACAATTTGTTTTTTTTTTTCAAATCTCTCTCCAATGATACAAAGAAAATGTTTCTGGAAATAAATTGGATAAATTTTGAGGGATCGCTGATATATGATGATAAAACATTAAGCTTTAGATTGAGAGACGTCGTACAAATCAGCTCAATGATGAGCACTGATTTTTTTTTTCTTCAAATGATAGAATTTATTGATTTCTCGAAGCAACATAATTATACAGAGGATGGATAAAATACATAATCATTACTTCAACACAATATAAAGCCATTTCTTTGGTAGAGACAATTTAAACAAATATCTGTGTTTTTTCTTTTTTTTTTTCAAATATTCCAGTAACTCTTTACTAGCAAAAATACGATGAATGAATATACTATAATTATGTTTTCTACCATCAATACACAACACATATATTTATTATGAATGCTATGATATTATCCAATGAATATCATACCGCAAACTATTTATAATATCGTTATATCTATCACGCGTGAAAGGGTACACAAAAATGCAGCACTGATTGGTAAACAACGACATCTAACAGCCAACAGGGTTCCGCTGAGAAGTATTAATCTTACGAGTCTCACATAATTCTCATATGGATACAAGGTCGGGAAGATGATTTTCTTTTAAAAGACTTACCCGGAGTCCTCTCGCACCGCTCCCCAGAATACCCAGGCAAACATCTATAATGAATCACAGAAAAAATGATAAATGTCACTATTGAAAGAAAAAAAAAAACTGTCTCTCGATCAGGCTTGGTTACCCATACACATTTCATATTATAAATTTATCCAGTTAATATGGCATACAAAAGTTGTCACCTGCTGCTGATTGGGCATCGGTGTCCGTTTGGCTCTCAACCAATCGCTATAACGACATAATATACTTTAAATCCCTCCTTTCCTTATCCTGTATCATGTCGTTGAGAACAAGTGTAAAATGTGACATTAAGATTTTAAAGTGAACGCCTGATGATAAAACGAAGTAGCACTCAACAGTCGGTGAAAATATCCACAATACTTGATGCAACACCTCTACTAAACGACTGGCGAGACAAGACCAATAGCTGCATGCATATCATGCTGCTGTTGATGATAATGATAATAATGATATAGCTTGTGATTCCCCTTGATATCTGGATTTCATTAGTCATACTTACGTGCAGGAGGACATGTTTCCTGCGGGAAAGCATGTTCCGCCATTACTGCAATAACCATCTGGACAGATTTCTGAAGGGAAACAACACGACCAAGAATTAGTAAATGCTTCTATGGTCACTCTAATTAGGCCTATTGTTTGAGGTGAAAACAAAACAAAATGCAGAGACCAAAAAAAAAAACAAGAACAAAAATGTTCCTCGAGTTCTGAATATTGATTTAAACATTGCATGTTTCATGCTGAGTATTGCTCGAGTATTCCAAAGATATGATGTAAGCCTATATAATATGTGTGACATGAAATGTGAGGATGAAAACTGGAATGAGTCGGTGTAATTGTCCCCTTCTATAATTATGTATCATCAAGAAAGTGATTTGTACCTTAGTATAACACAATGTTTTACACGTGTATATACACGTATCAAGAAAATGACAAAAGTGACATATTTGATGACGTCGGAAATACTTAAAAAAAAAACACCCAAATGAAACCTGATGCATAATGGCATGATGGAAGTATATGGGTCCTCTGGTACACCAGTGTTAACACTGAAGAGGCTACCCTGGATGAATAAGATCATAATACTTAATCATTATCATCATAATTACTTGAATTCATGATCTCATAAAAACCCAAATGCCACAAAGAAAAAAGCACACAAAAAAAATCGAGAGGTGAGATTTATCAGAGAGCGAGAGATATTAACAAAAAAAATGATTGAAGTGGTTAGCCAATTACCTTCACAGATTCGACCTGGTAATGAAGGGAAAGGAGAGGCATCGAAATAGCCATCCCTACACTCGCACGTGTAGCCTTCCAGATAATGCTCCATACAAAGAGCGCTTGGCGCGCACGTGTTGGGAAGGTCAATAGGGCAAGGGCCCGGATCTGAGATTGGAAAGGGGAAATTAGGATGGGTAAGGTGAGATGATAGTAAGTGGTGAAAGGTAGGTTTTGTGATGGTGATGTGAGCCATGAACCTGGTAGAAAGAGACTTTAAATGGGCGTTGCCTTGGGTATATTCCCTGCCCCGGTGTCATTCCTACCAAAACATTTCCACAGAAGTGATAACATTGCTCATTTTTGTTTTGCAAAATCTAATTTCGCATGGTTTTGCGGAGGCGTCATCAATGGTGTAACTCTGAAATATTGTTATAGGGAATATTGTGTCAAAACTCGAAAGGAAGTGACGTGGGTAGATGAAGGAACTACCATAAGGAAACCTTGTTGAAATAATTTCCAATAAAAGTTGTCAACTTTTAGAAGTCTAAAGTGTATGATGATTTATCTTCTAAAAACTGTTTCCATTTTACATGTTTGTCGTAATTTCACAAAGCGATTTTAGACCAAGGATACACTTTTGAAATGCAATTCTTTCCCGAAATAAAGGACTATATCAATTTGAAAAATGTTCCTGACAAGCACTCTTCATGACTTAAAGATGGCAGCAGACAGAGAAACTCTCAAAAAGTGTCTTGGCGATTCTTTTTTTTTCTTTATCATTACTTCACAGGACAACATAGGACGCGTCAGTGTACAATGCTGTGACGCCTGTCAAAACATAGTACTTGAGCTCAAAGGATATTTCCCATTACAGGCCAATTCGAAGAGGTTCATTATAGTTATAATACCATGTGATGCCATGATATGATACAATACAAAGTCCTCTCATCAATTAATAACAATGAATATCAATCTGGTGTCGGCTGCAGGTTGATTCTTTGGTTAGTCCGTGGGATGAGTAACATCGCTGAGGGTTATCATCAAAATTGGTGCCTAGTCGACACGAAAAAGCTTTGTAAGAATGAAGCTAGAGATCGACACACTATGTAACAACAGTAAAAACAATGAGGGCGCTTTTTCTCCGCATCACAAAATTTTGGCTGCCATCATGGAATTCTTTTTAGCGCATGATTTTCATCTTCGCTGTCACAGGGCTCTTGAAGCGCCATCCACAATGACGACGCAGTCACACAAAACTTTCTCTCCATCACCGATAATTAGGCAAAGCCAATAGCAGTGGTTCCTGCCCTCACCTCTGCACTCCCTCCCGGGGAGGAGGGGAGAAATGTCGATGAGCTCGTCGTTACAGCGGCACGTAAATGATCCCTCCGTGTTGATGCACTGCGCGTTTGTGGCACAGTCGTGGTGGTCCGCTGATGAGCACTCGTCAAAATCTTTAAAAAAAGAAATCACACAGACAAGAGGATTAATTTTCTGAGAACAAAAGGAAAATATGTATATATGAAAACTAATGTATCGTATTCAAGAGAATGTACTGTTGAATGCGAGTAATTGTAAATGCAATAATCATGCCGGAAGCTGCTCTTTCTCTAGCATAAACAGCAAAAGAGGATGTCTCCCTTGAAGTTTTGTTTTTCTCACTAGCAATTATCATCTATTTGGCATTTTCTCAATTGGGAAATTTGAGATCAAGAAGATTTTGATTGGAGAATAGATTCGTATTAGGTCTATTATATTCTGTCCCTGCAACTAGTTCAAAAACTGGTTTCTTTCTCCCAGAAAGTCAAAAGGACCAGGTTTCTTGGTCACTGAGAACGGTATGACCCACCCTCGATTA
This sequence comes from Diadema setosum, assembly GCF_964275005.1. Classification (NCBI taxonomy): domain Eukaryota; kingdom Metazoa; phylum Echinodermata; class Echinoidea; order Diadematoida; family Diadematidae; genus Diadema; species Diadema setosum. The sequence continues at coordinate 30,736,262 of NC_092698.1, read as the reverse complement.
CAATGGAATCTTCGTCGATTGTGACGTCAGTAATCACGCCCTGTTGGACAGACGTCTCAAGCGACTCCGTGAAGGCCGTGTACACGACTGTAGAGTTGGACATGACTTCGGTACTGTTCTCAAAGTCGACCTCGAGCTCGTAGTCGACCACGATGGAACCGTTGCTGAATGATGTGATCACGACATCTACATACTTGCTGGCGATCGTGCTGAGAGTGTAGATCGTTGCGAGCTGACAAGGAAAATATAAAGGCGAATCACAGTTAGAATTGATTGCACATCTGTGATTAAATCTCCTGTAAATTACTCTTTCTTGTCGCCTTGGAAAAAAGCAGAATAAACAAAGTTATAAAATGGGCTTTAGAATCTCTGCAATCTAATTGGTCAATTGTCATGCATTGATTTTTACGGATCCACACTTAGCCATACATCCCGTAAAATCCGAACGCATGTTATGACTTAAGTCTTGTGTAGTGTTGCAGGTTAGCCGGACGCATGATGGGGAAAATGGTTGTACATATGAAGAGTTTGTTCGCAAAAACCGGTAAGTCCATATTGGCCAAAGGGAGATATTTTCGATTAAAGGTAAAAAAAAAAAAAAAATAAAGAGAATGATAAGAAAATTGTTGCTTCTTTTGATCATAACTTCAAAAATGTACCTTCATATGTAATGACCAATATATCATTTAAAAGGTATTATTTTGTACTATATGACAGAGACTGTACTTCAAAATCTTCAAAAATGGACTTATCGGTTTTTGCGAGCAAATTCTTAATATGCATTTCATGAATTTACGTTCCCATTTTATAACACAAATGATGCACAGACCTACTTCGTGGATCAGTAAGAATTGGATGCTCTCGTTTAACTTTGGAACAGTCTAAATCCCACTGGCTGCGCTCGTGGGTTTTAACAGTTTCAAAGTTAAACTCGTGCATCCAATTCTCACCGATCCACTCTGTCCTGTGCATCATTTGTATACTATACAACTTGTTCTGGTGGGAGGGAGTATTTCCTTGATAATGTTCATGGGAAGAAAAGCATTGCATTGACAATCTTTCGCCAGTGCAATGATCTTGCCCACTTCATGGTATTATATACCACGTTTAATCATACATTACCCACTGACTTGCAGGATGACAATGGTGAAAGAATAGTAGATATTGTCACGGCACTTGTTTTAAATGCAAGATACTTTTAAAGCAGAATGCTCTCGACAGCCCTTTGTGCCTGTCTTATGTGACCATTTTGACTACGAGTTCAAAATGAAACCATAGATTCCTATCTTATTCACTTTCTAGCTTGTTTACTGTGATGCTTCTTCCATTTCAATTCTTATTGCACTTTTCACCATCACTGGAATACTCTGCATATAGCAGTTGCCGCTAATTGAAACAAGCCTTTGGGCAAATTCTGACGAAGCTTGCGACATATGAAGGATGACCATTTTGGAACCGGGAAACCGGGGGGGGGGGGGGGGTGGTGGGGGTATACATTTCAAGTGAAAACGGTCCATCGTCATAAGAGGTCGCGGCCATGAGGAAATAGAAATAGATATAATACAACAAAGATTTTATCAACAAAGGTGAAGATATGAGTGACGGGTGTACGGTGGTACGGATAGTGATGCTGATGGAAAGGATTTTCGGTATAGTATGCTGTGGTCCTCACCGTGCCCTTGATTTCCGCGGCTACTTCAGCGAACTCGGCCGTTGTCGAGTCGGCGAGGGCACTTGTAAAGACGGCTTTTGCGTTCCTTAAGCGGGTGAAGCGACATCGCCCGAAGAAGAGTCTGATACCTGTGTGAAGTAACGAAGATTCAAACGGAACGTGCCTTCGCCATCACGATGCGGTTTTACAGTATTTCGCCTCAAACAGAAAGTTCAAAACCAGCATATTTCGCCATACATAACAATATCTGTACCACAAGGTCAAGTCTACCATTATTGATTGCCATGGGTAATGTCCACTACGATGCAGATCACGACTTTACTTGTTCCATGACCATCTGCACATAATACCACTTTGCATTTAGGACATTTAGGACGCTTGAAAATGCGCTCACTTTACAAATCTAAAATTGGGTTTCTCTTATTGTCATTTTCTTCGTTCATTTTTTTTTTTTTCACAAAAAAAGAAAAAAAAAAACAATCAAAGAAACAGTTATGCCAACTGCTCAAGGCCAGGACTAAGGCAAAACATTGAAATTCGTCTCAAATAACAAAAGAAAAGGAACCCGATACACAAACGAAGCTTATACTGCATAAATCCCCCATAAAAAAAAGTGAAACAAGATAACAAAGAAAACATATATCACTTAATGGAGGCTTTGTCACTTGCTTCCTTTTTGTCGGGGTATGACAGTGCACTTGTATTACATACATGAATTACAGATTTCTTACGTGAACAGACACCCCAGCGGTTCCTGGCATATCCCGGTCGACAGTAGCAAATATATGCCCTGCCCAGCGACAGACATTTTGTGTGGCGGAACCTTTCGCACGGGTTCGATGCACATGGGTCCGGAATGGTAGGCGTGGTTAGCGAGGTCGTTGACATCGTCGTTGACACGGATGTCGAAACTTCAAAGACATGAGCATGCACATTATTTACTTAGATTATTTACCTATATTCAGATTTCTCCAATACAGTTGAAATGAAAGTACATGATTTGTTCAGCTGTTTTAAAAATATATCGTCTAGTATACGGTATATCATTTTATTTTTTTGTCCTGTCTTAAACAAGTTTCGAGATATCGAGAATATTATTCAGGACACATGTGTTGGAATAACCCTTAACTTGTCTGCACGAGTGAAATATTTCTTTCCAGAGCGTGAGCTCAAATTTGCATTTCCTAGCTCTTTGTCCAAACCAGTTGGGGTTGAGAGATGCAGGGTGGAAGTCGGCACTTGACTTCCCAGTCTGTGACCGCTAGATATGTTTTAATCAAAGGATTCCCATGGGCTTATCTAACTGCTGAATAATTAATCTCTTACTATTATGTATCGTACGGTGCAAAGACTTTCCATTGTATTGTATATACTTTTGTTCTTTTCGTTTGGATGACAACGAGCTTTCGGTAATAGTAAACGCCTGTAAAAGTACAGCGATAACTCTTTCTCTGTCTGTCACAGGACAATATACGAATTATTCGGGTTTTTTGACATTTCTCAGTGATTACGGAGAAATTAATTAAAGAAAGTGTTGCCTGCTCTCTGCAGTTCTTACCATTGCAGGCCCTGCCCGGCTCGTCGGGGAGGTTCGGTGACACATCGTCGAATCCGCTCTGACACTGACAAGTGAACGAACCCTCCAGGTTTATGCACGTGGCGTTGAGGGCGCAATTGTTGTCCTCGGGAGAGAGACACTCGTTGAGATCTACAAATGAAACAAGGGCACACAACGAGCTCATTATCATTGTCGATAACGGAGACAAGTGTAAGGCAGTCTGCAGGGCCGGCGCAGTGTTTTCAAAAGTGTGTCAAGACCTATATCTATTTCTATTTTAGTGCCACTTACGTACTTCCGGGTTGTTTATGCATTTACAGTGCGAGAAATACGATATTGCGCGACATTGCTTGGTAAAATAGTTCTTTGATTAAATATACTTAACAAATTAACAAAGAGAAAGTTAAGGGAAAGTTTACCTAGAAGTACAAGAAAAAATAAATAAAATGCAAATTAGTGATTTTTACTGACCTGTGACTACAATGGACGAAGGATCGATGGTCAAGTTGACCGGCGCTGTGGCCAACGAGTTGGTAAACGCCGTCGTGACCGCAGTCGCGTTTAGCCCGCCGCTGCTGGAGTTCGTCGCGAAGTTCGCGGTGTAGTCGACTATGATCGACCCGTTGCTGAAGCCATTGATGGTGGAGCCGAGGTAGGAACCAGCCAGCGAGCTCGACGAGTACACCGTGTCAAGCTGAAGGACATAACACGACATTTCTACTCAATTAAGTCATATCTGTCACTGTCATCTAGTTCGTTATGCAAAAAATGTCTACCGTCATGAGGTTGTAGTTTCTTGCTCATCCAACACGTTCAAGTTACCAATTACCTGCGGGTAGCACATTTTCTCATAGTTGCCCTTCACCAGCTAAATGAGACACCAAAGGCGAGCGCTTCTAATGATATTACTGCGCTGATCACAGAAACAAAAATTATTCACATTTTACTTGTGGGGAAAATTATACAACTTCCACTCTCGTCTCCTTGCAGTAATTGAATTCGAAGGTTAAAATCCATATCGCCTCTAGATGCAGACCTCATGAACAATTGTGGCAAACAAGTTTCAACTTCAGTATTAATAATGACAGATTAGGATTATGAATGTTCAGTCATAATTGCAAATCAGAATCGGCGCGATTAGTTACGCGGTTGCTCAAGAACACGCAAGAGGAAATGAGAAGCGGTTGAAAGCTACAGAGACACAAACAGTATGCCTACATGTAAAGCATGAAAGGAGCTTTGTTTCTCACCGTGTTCGTCATATCCGAAGCGAGAGATTGGAACGCGTCCGAGTTCGGGTCCTGAAGATCCTCGGTGAAAACAGCTGCCCCGTCGCCGACCCCTGTGACTCGGAGGCTGCCCAAAAACGATTGGGCCACTGTTCGAAGGAGAAAGGGACAGGATCAGAGGAGAGAGATGAAATTAAACAGCTCCTCACACTGGTTGACAATGAGGAAGAGAACTAGGTTTGAAGGAAGCACCACTACCAATTAGTTTCCGTGCTTTTTGGACCTCAGTTTTTGTCGTTTTTTTCTTAACTTTAATTGAATATACTTATAAGGAGCAGAGTATATTGTCATCAATTCTTACAATTTTCATTTGCCACTTTCAAACTCAAATCTATACAAGTCATCATAGCTATGAGCGCGGCACTTAGTGAAAAGTTTCTTTTGATTATACATTTGAGAGTACCGATGCCTAAGGTCTCTTTATCCCTTAAATATGTTTTCCTCCTTTTCCAACTTACTTGCACAAATGCCATCCTGCCTACGGGAGAAGCCAGGCCGGCACACACACTGGAAGGACTGTCCGGATGCCTCGCAGTTGGCGTAGGCATCGCCGGTACAAGGGTCGGGTGAACAAGGATCTGAAATCAAGGTTGTAGGGCTGATCGTCGAGCTGTTTGTCACTGTATTTCCGTCAGTGGGAGTCTGGGATGTAGGAGCACTCGTAGCATTTGTGCCGTTTCCTGCTGTTTCCATCGGGGTAGTTGCTACCGTGGTGGCGTTGCTTTGGGTCTCGGGTGTGGTTGCGTTCGTAGGGTTGGGGGAAGGTGCGGTTGAGGTGATGTTACTAGAAGGGGTTGCCATGTCTGTAGTTGTTGGCATGGGCACTGCCGGAAGAGAAATGCACAGTTTGAAGAATTAGTGGAAATCCATTTCTTCTGAGAACGAACGAAATAGTTTCAGTTGGAACAGACTTCTCCTTGCAATACCTATGACTTACTTTCTATGGAGCACTTATCTTGCGATCATCGTCAAATTTTACCAATTTGGGGTTTTCCCGTTCTGCCACTATCTTCACCTTTTCTTTCCTTACCATCATAATTGTCATCACCTTAGTCTGCTACTTGTCTGTATTCGCTCTCTTTAAAAAAAAATCATCACACTGTACTTTCCCTTATACAGTACTGTATTTCTAAGGCATTGAACTCACGTGTGCAGACCCTGCCAGGTTCCCCGGGAAGGTTGGGCGACTCATCATTGAACTCATTGTCGCACTGGCACGTGAATGATCCTTCCAGGTTGATACATGTGGCGTTGAGGGCACAGTTATTGTCTTCTGGGGAGGCACATTCATTAGCATCTAAAAGGAAGACATTGTAAAAGAATCTAAAAATACTGTGTGTGGAAATTTGACGCAGAATAGCAATTATCAAAATGTTAGGCAAGCAAGATACATGCATATCAAGGAAACTCTTTCCATGAATGCAAATCCACAATGTAGGTAAGTGCCGAAACATAAATGACTAGAGGCAATTCAAAACTTTACGATCGACCCCAATCATCGCAACTGATAAAGTCTCACTGACCTAGCACCACGATGGAAGACTCGTCGAACGTCACGTTCACGGGAGCCGTAGCCAAGGACGTCGTGAACGCCGTTGTGATGGACTCGGTGTTAAGGGTCGTGGTCGAATTACCCGTGTCGTTCGAAGACGAAGAAGCCGGGTCGGCGAAGATAACTGTGTAATCGACGATGATGGAACCGTTGCTGAATCCGGTCACGGACGTTCCGAGGAAAACATCGGCCAGATCGCTTGTTTGGTAGACCGTGTCCAGCTGAAAATATGCAAGATTCAATAAAACTTGAGCTCATTATAGACCTACACTGCATTTACGCCCAGATATGACTTCGAAAAATGATTATGTAATTTATTACTTTACTCTCCATCTTCAAAAAAAAGATGTAATTATAAGTTCTCTTTTACAGAAAGAAAATGCATATATTGACATTCAAAAGTACAATAAACAAAATTTATAAGTACGTAATTAATACGGCAGTTGTTAGGAAAGAACGATAGCAAAAATAACACACACATTTTGGTACACAGTTTAGATTTCAAATTACAGGTTTTGTTACAAATTAGTGTCTTGGCACACTAAACGTATTTCAACTTGCGTGTGTACAGCGAAAGAAGGCAGCAACTAATTCTTCGTGTAAACAGTCATATCCTATAAAAAAAAAATATGTGTGAAAAGAGTTTGCAACACAACATGAGAGTCCACATAAGGACTGCACGTGCGTAATACTTCTGGGTAGCTCTGCTGTGAAGAGCTCTGCCAGCTCAACCAAAGTCCTATAGGAACTGATCAGGATGTCGACGTTTCAGAACAAATTGACCCTTCGTCCTGGGCAATCACGTAAAGATCATTCTGCTGGAACATCAGAAGGAAAAGTAACGTTTTGTTACATTCCAAACCAACGTGTCGGAGGAGAAACTTACCGTGGACTCCACATCTGAAGCCAAATTCTGGAATTCTTCGGAGTTGGGGTCTGAAAGCTCATCGGAAAACACCGCCTTACTTCCTCCGAAGTCCGTGAAACGTATGGCGGAGATGAATACTTGGGTCTCTGTTGATTGGAAAGATGATCATAGCAAAGTTAATTGACAGGACTTGATGCGTGTCTTTAAATTAAAAACAAAAACAAACAAAACAAACACCCTCAAAACAATTCAGGTCTTATGTGAAGCTCAATGGTAAATTTCAAAGCAGAATCTTCCCAAGTTGCTTCCTTTTCGGCAATTTGCTTTCATTGTATAATTGTTCGTGTAGAGCTCATTCTCGCTTATACACTTACGAAGACGTGGTTCGATCGGATGTTCACTTGTATTGCATTGACTTGTAAATATACAATAAAGTACTTGAAGAAGTTATAAATGTGCGGAAATTTTAGTACACAGACCGGTAAAACTTTATGGTGCAATGTGTCACTTCCCCCCCCCCCCCCCCGTCCCCTTTCCCCCTCTCTTACGATTTGAGAGACGATGAACCGACAACTTACTTGTGCAGATGTTTTCATCATTCCGCATGTAGCCTGCTCGGCATGTGCATTGGAATGACATTCCGATCACCACGCAGTCGGTGTTGATGTCACTCGCACACGGACTACCAGCACAAGGATCGACGGGAGTGGTTGGGGCACGGGTAGTGGAGTCCGTAGTCGTGCTCTGGATACCTGCCGTGCTAGCGATTGCGTCGTCCGTTGTAACAGGGTGACTGGCCCGTGTTGTCACACCGGCTGTGGTTGACTCGCCCTTCGTGGTGCCTGGGCTGGTTGTAGGTTGGCTTTCTGTCGTGGTTGTCGTCTTTGTGGTTGCTTTCTCGTCGGTGGTGGTGAATTCTGTTCCGTTCAGAGCGAGGAGACACAAAAACATGCATGGTGAGTTCTGACGGATAGAAGAATTGGCGATTTATTATTATGATTTTATGAATTTCTCGACCGCACGCGATTACCAGGTTAAATGAGTATCCCAAAGTCGTCATCATCTACTCTGAAAACGGCCACCCTGGATGCATGAGTGTACCAGATGAAATCAGACTAATTTTCGGGCGTTTTGTTTCTTTATAACAGAGGATCTGATTAATTGTTAAGATGATATTCAATATTTTTTTCATTATTCATTAATTCGTCATTTTATACACCAGGTCAGGTAAAAAAAGAAAAAAAATGCCACCGCGACTGCTTGCCAACTCACGATTGGTAGTTGAAACAGTACCAGTGGTCGACAGAGAAGTCGTAGGCTTCTTCTCTGTCGTGGTAACTGATATCGTTGTAGTTTTCGCGGATTCTGTCGTGGTACGGTCAGCCCTTGTTGTTGGCGCTCCTTCAGTAGTAGCAGTCTTAGTCGTAACTGCGCTGTCTGTGGTAGCAACCACATTGCTACCAGTTGTAGATTGCGTCATTGTTGTGGGTTTGTTTGTTGTACTCATAATTTTTTCTTTTGTGGTAACGTCCATCGATGTTGTCACCAAATCGGTTGTAGGTTTGGTAGAAGTGGCGGTTGTGGTATCTATGGAAGCTAGGTACAGGACAGAAAGAGAAAGATTCTACATCTCTCTATCATGCACAAACTACAGGCTAATCTGAGATGCAAATAGAAGGTGATTCATTTGGGGGAAATTAAGTGATAGTGGTTGTAACTACATATGAATGAATAATATGCAGTGCAATAATAGAAGAGCAGAGGTTCTATTCTTGTCTACTGTGCATATACCGAAGAATAATCTATACTTCCTCGTGAAAAAAAAGAGACTGACACGCTGAACAAGGATGTGATAGCTGCAAGAAATGTATGAACATATCTCTGTAGATTTTGTGTTACATGCTAATAACGATTTATTTTCGGCGACATTCAGTATGGACGCATTCATGAGAATGTTTAAGATGAAAGCTGCCATCGAAGTCTGCTTTCAACTCATGACTGGGAGTTGAAACAGTACCTGTTGTAGACAGAGTTGTCGAAGCTTTCTCCTCTGTCGTGGTAACTGATATTGTTGTAGTTTCGTCAGATTCTGTTGTAGCACGGTCAGCCCTTGTTGTTGGCCCTCCTTCAGTAGTAGCAGTCTTAGTCGTAACTTCGTTGTCTGTTGTAGCAACCACATTGCTACCAGTTGTAAATTGCGTCATTGTTGTGGGTTTATTTGTTGTACTCATCATTTTTTCTTTTGTGGTAACGTCCATCGATGTCGTCACCATATCAGTTGTAGGTTTGGTAGAAGTGGCAGTGGTGGTAACCATGGAAGCTATGTACAGGAAACAATGAAATAGATTCTACATCTTTCTACCATGCACGAGCTACAAACTAATCTACGATGTAAATAGAAGGTGAGTAATTGCGGGAAAAGTGATAGTGGTTGTAACTACCAATGTATGAATGCAGTGCAATAATACAGCACTTTGCACGAGAAAAGAGGGATTGGCATATTAAACCAGGATGTGAAAGCTAAAAGAAATGTATGAACATATCTCTGTAAATTTTGTGTCACATGCAAACAACGATTTCTTTTCGGCGACATTCACTATGCACGCATTCGTAAGAATGTTTAATATGAAAGCTGCCATCGAAGTCTGATTTCAACTCATGACTGGGAGTTGAAACAGTACCTGTTGTAGACAGAGTTGTCGAAGCTTTCTCCTCTGTCGTGGTAACTGATATCGTTGTAGTTTTCGCGGATTCCGTCGTAGCACGGTCAGCCCTCGTTGTTTGGACTCCTTCAGTAGTAGCAGTCTTAGTCGTAACTGCGTTGTCTGTGGTAGCAACCACATTGCTACCAGTTGTAGATTGCGTTATTGTTGTGGGTTTGTTTGTTGTACTCATAATGTTTTCTTTTGTGGTAACGTCCATCGATGTTGTCACCAAATCGGTTGTAGGTTTGGTAGAAGCAGCAGTTGTGGTATCTATAAAAGCTAGGTACAGGAGAGAAAGAGAAAGATTCTACATCTCTCTATCATGCACAAACTACAGACTTAAGAAGGTGATTCATTTGGGGGAAATTAAGTGATAGTGGTTGTATCTACAAATGTATGGATGCAGTGCAATAATACATTTGCAGAGTTTCTATTCCCTTACACTGTGTATATACCAAACACTAATCTACACTTTTCATGAGAATTAAGGGATTGACAGGGTGAAGGGATTGAAAGGGTGACAAGGATGTGATAGCTAAAAGAAATATACGTACATATCTTTATGAATTTTGTGTTATATGCAAATGACTTTTTTTTTTTCGGCGACATTCAGTATGCACGCATTCATTAGAATATTTAATATGAAAGCTGCCATCAGAGTCTGCTTTCAACTCTGGATAGGTAGTTGAAACAGTACCTGTTGTAGACAGAGTTGTCGAAGCTTTCTCCTCTGTCGTGGTAACAGATATTGTTGTAGTTTCGTCAGATTCTGTTGTAGCACGGTCAGCCCTTGTTGTTGGCGCTCCTTCAGTAGTAGCAGTCTCAGTCGTAGCTGCGTTGTCTGTGGTAGCAACCACATTGCTACCAGTTGTAGATTGCGTTATTGTTGTGGGTTTGTTTGTTGTACTCATAATCTTTTCTTTTGTGGTAACGTCCATCGATGTTGTTACCATATCGGTTGTAGGTTTGGTAGAAGTGGCAGTTGTGGTATCTATGGAAGCTACGTAAAGGACAGAAAGAGAAAGATTCTACATCTCTCTATCATGCACAAACTACAGACTAATCTGAGATGCAAATAGAAGGTAATTCATCGGGGAAAAGTGATAGTGGTTGTAACTACAAATGTATGAATGCAGTGACATAACACAAACAAGACAAAGGCAGAGTTTCTATTCCAGTCTACTGTGCACAAACTAAATACTAATCTACATCTTTCATCAGAGGAAAGGATTGATACGCAGAATAAGAATGTGACAGTAAAAAGAAATATTTCTACAGCTCTCTTACACACGTTTTGCAAGATGTTACCGACTGCTAGTCTTTGCGTCGTCACTCTGTATGGACGTATTCAATAGAATATTCAACACAACAGTCTCCTTTTCAACATCATTGGTTTCGTAGTGAAAACAGTACCTGTTGTCGACAGAGAAGTCGTAGGTTTTTCTTCCATCGTGGTAGCTGGTATTGTTGTAGTTTTCTCAGATTCTGTTGTAGCACTCTCGGCCTTGGTTGTTTGGACTCTTTCTGTAGTAGCAGTCCTAGTCGTAGCTGCGTCGTCTGTGGTGGCAACAACATTGGCGGTTGTTTCCTCAGCAGCAGTCGTAGATTGCGTGATTGTAGTGGGTGCGTGACTGGTTGTAGGCTTATTCGTGGTGGTTAGCGTATCTTCTGTAGTCATTACCGCCGGCGGAGTGGTTAGTTTGGTCGTGCTGACGGAGGTAGTGGTGGTATCGTACACTACTGAGAAAAGAGAAAGAGGCAGAGTGTTTCTACTATCTACAGCCTAACAGCGACTAATGGCTTATATATCTCTAGAAAGTATAACTACAGTGAGAGAGACAGAAGGCCAGAGACAGACAGACAGACAGACAGACAGACAGAGAAATAGATGAGCACTGATTTCGAAGTGTTCTTTTTGAGCCGCTGCTGGAGTTACAAGCCCGAAATCCTGCGTGTTTTTTCTTGTCTGTTCTGAATATATTTTGAGTATACTGTGTTGCTGTGATGGGTCTCATTTAGAGACCTCAACCTGTCCAGCAACCGCACCGAGCTACTGGTACTCACCACTGGTCACTGCTCTCTGGGGCGTCGTGGTCATAACATCCGATGTAGTGTCGACATCAGCTTTCGTTGTCATCCCCGACGTGGATATGTCGAAGGGGACGGAAGTCGATCCTCTCTCTATTCGGGAAAAAAGTGAAAGAAGTGATATACAGTGTATCTTCTTTATCAAATTATATCTGCTTGTGATGCTAGCCTTTCTTATATTTTTCTCGGCAAAACGATTTCTGCTAAACATGATGCAAGTGCCTCCTGATGTATAGCCGCAAACGGAATACTCTTAACACTTAATCTCCATGGCGATAAAGGGAATTAGAAAGAAGATCAGTACGGCAATACTCAGACTTCCCTTCAATTTGCAAGGGCAGACATTATGCTTATACAGCTCTGTGATAGTAATTAATTTCCAGTGATGTTACCGTCGTTAATGAAGAATAGAAATCATCACTGGACGTTTGATCGAACTTTTCTGATTGATATTCTTACCATTACACTGTCTGCCGGGATTGCTGGGAAGATCCGGGGAATTATCTGTGAAACCGCTATCGCACTCGCAAGTGAAGGAGCCCTCAGTGTTAATGCAGGCGGCGTTGACATCACAGTCATTGTCGTCAGTAGAGAGACACTCGTCAAAGTCTTATCAATATAAAAGAGAGATTTGCACACCGAGTCATAAATTGTGAAAAAGGACGCTGAAGTCAACACAAAATGAAATATGTTTATATAACGTAGTGGATCCAAACGACAATATGAGGTGATACAATTTGTTGACGTACCTTCCACCGTGATGGATGACTCATCAATCGTTGCGTTGATGGGAGCCGTTGCTAGGGAATTCCTGAAGGCATCTGCGACAGTGGCTGCATTGGAGCTGAACGTGTCTTTAAAGTTGACTCTGTACGCAGCGATGATGGAACCACTGCTGAAGCCAGTGACGACAGTTCCACGGTAGAAGTCGGCCACAGAGCTCGTTTGGTACACCACATCGAGCTAAAGTTAAGCAGTAGATATGTCTTGACGTTAGGATTCTTTTTATGATACCTTGTCATCAATTGCCACAATTGTAGTAATGGGATCTACGATAGCAGATTTCAATTCTCGTCTTTAGGTAGAATAAATGACGTGCTTTTTCGAGAAGTCATCTTTGCTGAACATATCTGCCCATGCATGTTCGCTAAGGACTGACCATCTGTCTGAATACTTAAGGGATACCAATAACTAGCTGATCTTCCTCAGTGCCCTGGTTACAATCACGCCCTCCTTTGCACAGAAATCATATCACCAGTCTGGATTATTAATGTCTTTACTAATAATTCCAAACGTAAAAGAAGTACAATATTGTAAAGGAAAAACACACACATACACACAAATAGATAAGTAAATGCTCTTACCGTGGATTCTACAGTGGACGCTAATTCTTTGAATTGGGGAGAGTTTTGATCGAGCAAGTCATCACTGAATACTGCTGCCTGGCCGTCAAATCCTGTGAAACTTAGACTACCAGCAAACGCTGTGACCTCTGTAAAAATGAACCATTAAAGAACTAGAGGTATTAGTATTTCTCTAGAACGCGTGTATCTTCTTTTACCATTAGAAACACGATTCCAATAATAGGAATTTGTGAGGTGAAATCTAGCAACCAACTCGTCATCCCGACATACAAATTAATTATGTGGAGTTTCGCTATTGCAGTAAAATCATGAACATCGAACGACTCTTTGCAGCCACAACTGGTTCGGTGGTGAGCGTCGAGGAAGATAATATTGGCAATTGCACAATGGTGTTAATGAGTGAATATTTCAAAATCCTCATCCTCATTTCTGCCTCCAAGTATATATCATTGTTGATTATCATTTTCTCACCTACAAGCAAGAAAGATAACGGGCATAAATAGCGTGTTATTTTTTCTCTTTATTGATCATTTTCTAACCAGAAGCAACCATTCTGCATGACCTAATGATGCTATTATCTCAAATGAATAACTCCTGAAACCGCAACCATTCTGCATGACCTAATGATGCTATTATCTCAAATGAATAACTCCTGAAACCCAAATATCAGTCTTTAACCACGCATGTTATGTTGTTACCTGTGCATATATCGTCATCGTCTCTGGCATAACCTGCCCGACAGACGCACTCGTACGAGTTTCTCACACGTTGACACACGGTGTTTGCATCACTTGTGCATGGGGTCGACATGCACGGGTCAGCTGTAGAGGTCGATGTTTCGCCCTGATCCTGGCCGTCTGTAGTTATGTCGATCTGTGTGGTTCGTTCAGCCTCTGCTGTTGTAATGTCCATTGTTGTTGGCTGATACACCGTGGTCACCTCTTTCGGTTCAGTCGTACCATGAGGTGAGGTACGAATCACCCCTGAGAAAGACAGATTTACAAGAGAGTGGAAAAATGTATTTACATGTACAGTGGACTCCCGTTATAACGAAGTCCTCGCGACCGGTAGTTTCCTCTCATTACAACGAAATTTCGTTATAACCGAACAAAATAAACACTGAAATAAACATAGAGCGGATAATGTTGCGGCCTGATTTCTATGTAACCGGAATTTCGCTATAATTGTGTTTGTTATAAAGGGAGTGCATGCTATATCGTAAAACGTAGTGAAACACTACATGAAGGTTCGTGGAATAAAGAATAGAGTCGGAAATCGTTGTCAATCTGGCTGTGCTACTACGGATGACACTTCCTAAAATTCTGACAGATATGGAGGTATTGAAGGCAGCAAACCAGAGACTGATCGGATTTATGTGGGCCTAGTAAAGGCATTTCAGATATGCGTTCTCTGATTTTGTTTTAAGTGGCCATTCAGTGCTAGAAACCGTTTCATCAGGTCGGCATATACATTTCGGATTTCGACTCAGCTCTACTAATTTTCCCCTTGAACTACTCACGACTGGTCACGACTGTTTCGCTTGTCGTCGTCATCGAACCCGGTGTAGTCGTCAAAATTTCCTCCCCTTCTGTGGTTTCCCCAGACGAAACAGTTGTCACTCGTTTTTGTGCTGAAGAAAAGTTAAGTAATAGAACATTTCCTTAATCTATGTTATATTTCTTTTAAGGTTATTGAAGTCGGTATGTATCTGGCAAAAATATGTTGCAAATTGAATTATTATTTTAGAATGAATTTGTGTGTCGACTCGACTGAAATAATGAAAGCCGCGGTGACTTCTAGGGAAAACACAGTCGTAACTGCGAAGGAAAAATCATGATAACAGTGGATCTTCATTAAGCGATACGATGGTTAGTGAAAAGGTTTTCAGTGGAGACAGAGGAAGTGGTTTGTGATGGTTTGAAATAAACTATTAAATATCTTCAAAATGTAGGACGAATATTGCGTTAGAGGAAAAAAAAACCCGAATTCAACACTTCTTGCCTCTGTAATGACGACATAGAGATATGATTATTTCCTCTTAATCAGGAACAAATCTGGTGTTCATTTGGCACTATAAATTGTTTCATAGTTTTGAAGAACATGGTATAATTTTTCCTTCATTATTTTATCACATGAGATTGACCCGCCGAATAATCCCTCCTAAGTTTAATACTCACGACTCGTGGTAGCCTTTCCACGAGTCGTTGTCATCAAACCCGTTGTAGTGTCTAAACTATCATCTACTTCCGTCGTGCTCACAAAGGTAGTTTCTTCATCTGGCTTTGTTGTAAAACTTCCTTGTTCTGGGGAAAAGGGGTGAAGAAATAGATGTTCATAATTTACTTTTAGATGTAAGTAATATTGGTTCTAACCGTTTAAACAGTATTTTACAATTTGCAATTGAAGAGTTTGTTCGCAAAAACCGATAATTGCATTTTTGAAGATTTTGAAGTACGGTCTCTGTCATAAAATACAAAATAATATCTTTTAAATGATATATTGGTCACTACATATAAAGGTACATTTTTGAAGTTATGATCAAAAGAAACAAACATTTTCTCATTATTCTCTTTATTTTTCTTGAACTTTAATCGCAAATATCCCCATTTGGCAAATATGGACTTATCGGTTTTTGCGAACAAACTCTTCAATTATTCAAAAGTCGTTGTGTGAATGCGATGCCAAGCAGCAGTTAGGACTGCAAAACGTAGTATCGGGTCGAGTCTAAGTTTCAAAAATACTGTCTTAACACCGTAAATTCCTCTTAAAGACTTACTAGTGGTGGCCTTTTCACGAGTCGTTGTCATAAAACTAGTTGTACTGTCCACACTTTCATCCACGTCCGTTGTTCTCACAAAGGTGGTGTCTTCACCTGGCGCTGTTGTAAATCTTCCTTGTTCTGGAGAAAGAGGGTGAAGAAATAAATGTTCATAATATTCTTTTTAGAGGTGAGTAATATTGGCTCTTACCGTTTAAAAATTGTACAATTTGCCACTTTTTAAAAGTCATGTTGTGTGAACGCGATGCCAATTAAGAAGCAGTTAGGAATACAAAACGTAATATCAAGGTCGGGTCTAAATCTTACTCTTTCAAGACCTTAAATTTCTCTTAAAGACTTACTAGTGGTAGCCTTTTCACGAGTCGTTGTCATCAAACTCGTTGTAGTGTCCACACTATCATCCACTTCAGTTGTTCTCACAAAGGTAGTTTCCTCGTCTGGCGCTGTTGTAAATCTTGCTTGTTCTGGGAGGAAAAATGGTGAAGAATTAAAGATTCATAATATTCTTTGTAGAAGATAGTAATATTGGTTCTTACCATTTAAACAATATACAAGTTGCAATCATTTAAAAGTCATGTTGTGTGAACGCGATGCCAATTAAGCAGCAGTTAGCACTACAGATGGACTATTCAAAATACTTTACATTTTCGGTAAGAAACAAAAAGAAATCATTACATTTTAGCCAATTTGGTCAATCTTTAAAGCAAGCGAAGAAAGTAGACGAATATATGTCTGAAAAAAATGAAGATTTTCTTTGTATCTAATATCAGTTAGAATCGTATTTACATTATCTAGACGTTTTGTAGCTGCCTGTCAATTTTGTGTCATTGTTCTTTATGTATTGTATGTGACATTTATTTTGTACCTGAATGTTTAAATGAATAAAATTTCTTTGCGAAAAAAAGTTAGGATTACAGAACGTAATATCAAGGTCGGGTCTACGTTTCATTTTTATACGTTAAAATACTGTTTTAAGACCTTAATTTCCTCTTAAAGACTTACTAGTGGTGGCCTTTTCACGAGTCGTTGCCATCAAACTACTTGTAGTGTCCACACTTTCATCCTCTTCCGTTGTTCTAGCAAAGGTAGTTTCTTCATCCGGCGCTGTTGTAAATCTCCCTTGTTCTGGGGAAAAAAAGGATGAAGAAATAAATGTTCATAATTTTACTTTTAGGTGTAAGTAATATTGGCTCTTACCGTTTAAACTATATATTACAATTTGCAATTATCTAAAAGTCGTGTTGTGTAAACGAGATGCCAAACAGCAGTTAGGACTACGAAACGTAATATTAGGTCGAGTCTAAGTTTTATATTCATATGTTAAAATACTGTCTGCAGACCGTAAACTACTCTTAAACACTTACTAGTGGTAGCCTTTTCACCAGTCGTTGTCATCAAACCAGTTGTAGTGTCTGCACTATCATCCACTTCCGTTGTCATCTCAAAGGTGGTTTCCACAGTTGAGACTGTAGTAAATCCTTCTTTCTCTGTGAGAGGGTGAAAAATTAGTTTATGCGTACATCTAAGTCTATCTGTCTGGTGTTTTTGTTAATTTTGTTTTGTGTGTGTGTGTGTGTGTGTGTGTGTTTTGTTTATGTAGGCTATACATTGATTTACATCTGAATTTTCAATTCATTCCTTTTTTTTTTACGTGAAAGCTAAGATATCTCAATGAAACACAAAGCTGGAATTATACTGGGAAATGGTTTTACAAACCCAACTTAACACTGCTGACGCAAAACTGCTATATAGTTATAGACTATCCGAATCCACGGTGTACAGTGGAAATGTCAGTTATTGTTTCATTTGGCTGATAAAAATTCATATCCGATTATTATGCTTATCCTGTGTGCATCGACAGGAAATGTGCGAAGACAGTGTAATCGGATGACTACTCAGAGTAGGGTGTGTTGATGACCCTCTCACTGATATCTTACCATTACAATTTCTGCCGGGATTACTGGGAAGATCCGGGGAATTGTCTGTGAAACTCCTGTCACACTGACAAGTGAAGGAACCCTCAGTGTTAATGCAGGCGGCGTTGACATCACAGTCATTGTCGTCATTAGAGAGACACTCGTCAAAATCTTGTTAATCAAACAGATTTGAAAATGGAATCATAAATTTTGAAAAAGATTGGTGAAGTCAAAAGAAAATGAAATGTCTTATTCTGAAATAACGTAGGGAACACATGGTGAAAATATAAGATAGTACAAAATGTTGACGTACCTTCCACCGTGATGGATGACTCATCAATCGTTGCATTGATGGGGGCCGTTGCTAGGGAAGTCCTGAAGGCATCTGCGACAGTGGCCGCATTGGCGCTAAACGTGTCTTTGAAGTTGACTCTGTACGCGGCAATGATGGAACCGTTGCTAAAGCCAGTGACGACAGTGCCACGGTAGAAGTCGGCCACAGAACTCGTTTGATACACCACATCGAGCTGAGGCAAGGCAATATGTGTGTTGCAATATTATCATTCAAGTTATTTTGTCTGTTCATCTTCACCGTGCCATTTTTTTTTTTCATTTCAGCTTGAATATTTACAAATTTCGTGGTCGCACAACCAAAGCATCACCAAGATGTCATTCTTACAAGATAATGTCTAAACATGCATCAAAAGAAAGGACTTACTATCTCCCAAATACACATGGCTTACCATTCTTTGATGCCTTGGGCAAATACTCATTTCCCCTCGTACAGATATCACAGTACTAATATACGTAATTACATATTAATTTACTTATGTGTAACCACTCTACTCAAGTATCTTTTATATGGGCAGGTGCGGTATGAAGATGATTTCACATAATGTATTATGTACTCGTGTACAACAGAAATTTTTAGATGTATGTGATGCGCAACTAAACGCCTTTTCATTATTTTATTTACTTACCGTGGATTCTACAGTGGACGATAATTCTTTGAATTGAGGAGAATTTTGATCGAGTAAGTCATCACTGAAGACTGCCGTCTGGCCGTCAAATCCTGTGAAACTTAGACTACCAGCAAACGTTCGGACCTCTGTGAAAGAAAAAAACAAACCAACAACAACAATACAGGAACAGTCGAGATTAAAATGATACTGGTAATTATAAAGAACACAGGTATTCTTCAGTGCTGAAAAAGTACTATATATCTGTTAGGTGGAGTTGCAACTGATTACCTTTGACAACCTGAAAGAGATGTAAATGTGAATCATACATTGTTTAATATTTGGACAACTGTAGAGGTAGGAAACAGTCAACACCACTTCTTCCGGGAGAAACCACACACTAAAGACAGGTATAGCCAATCCACCATCTAACCAGGGAGGTGGGAAGAGATACCTTCTCTTCCCACCTCCCTGATCCAATGCGTAGCACTGTCCATCTTACCTCTACACACGTCGAAACAACAATGATGCATGATCCACTAATGTCACCATCTCAAAAGAACAACCATATCCTGAATCCTGAATCCCTAATATGAGTCGTCAACAAATGTAGTTACCTGTGCATATATTGCTCTTGTCTCTGGCATAGCCTGCTCGACAGACGCACTTGTACGAGTTTTTGACGCGTTGACACAAGGTGTTTGCATCATCTGTGCATGGACTCAACATGCACGGATCAGCTGTAGAGGTCGATGTTTCACCCAGATCCTGGTCGTCTGTGGTAAAGTCAATCGGTGTTGCTGTTTCTTCATATTCCAATGTTGTATAGTCCAGTGTAGTTCTCTCGAACTCTGTAGTCTCCTCGGCTGGTGCAGTTGGACGCAATGTTGGGATAATCTCTGTTCGAGAAATCAATAAAGAAAGTTTTATAGACAAATTTGATGTGATTGAATGTGATTTCTTTTTACGGGCATGCAAGTCGAGACAAACTACAAATTAGAAGTATGATGCTTTTAAATGCCACGACGAAGTGATATATATTGTATATATATATATATATATATATATATATATATATATCATTTGAACATTTACCTTTTTTCTTTGCAGATGATAACCAATTAAGCACATACACTGCTCTGCTGTAAACGGTTTGACACAGAACATCAAGCACACACAGACGGCACACACAATACAAATACAAATACAAATACAAAGCACTCGATAGAAACTCACTCTTGCATATTGGAGCCATGCCACTCCATGAACCATCTGGCTTGCAAGTCAACGCCGGATATCCAATCAATTCAAAGCCCCTAATGCAGCGGTACACGACCCTGTCTCCAACAAGGGATGGGGATTTGAAGTAAGGGAGATTCCTTAAGAAGGGCAAGTCAAACCAGTAGAAGAATGGTGCGATCCTTTCGTAGACCTCTTCCAACACATTGCGTACTATCATCTTTGAGAATGATTCAACAGCATAAGCCAATACTTTCAGCTGCTTTATGATTGATATTGGAGACAACTGGTTTAGCATTGGTACATTAGAAAAGTCCAGCACGCTGTACCAGCTGAAGTTATTCCAGTCGATCCCCAAAACCCAGTGTAACATCACCTTCATCTGGTCGGAGATAGGTAGACTAGAAATGTCAATTACTTGAGACCAGTCAAAATTCTGCCAGTCCATTGTCATCACCATCATCACAATATCTTGCATCCCATCAGGCATCGGCAATTGTGATAGGTTCATACTTCTCCAGTCGGGACTCTCCCAGCCCATTTGAAGTAACGTCGTGAGGAAGATTCTGCTCTGATTTGAGAGTGGAAGATCTGACAAGTCAATCATTTGTGACCAATCAATGTTTCCGGTTTCCGAGATCACCATCATCAATTGCAGCGTTTGCCGCAATTGATCCGGTATCTGCGGCATTGACAGATCAACGACTTGTGACCAGTTTGCCGGATCATTGGTCAACAGAAGCAAAATTAGCTCCTCTGTACTGTTTGCAACAGGTAGATTGAGGAAATCGAAAACTGTTCTCCAGTAGAGTTGCCGGTCATTAGCAGGTTGCATCATTAGCATCCCTTGGATTTGATCAATCAACGAAGAAATGAAACTTCCAAAGTTAAAATTTTCCCATTCGTTAATAACCAGGAAATTCATGAACTGCCATGAAGACTCCGAGTAGTTCGAATTCATTGACATGTTTCTACCAGCACCCCATCCGGTTCCATCCCAGTCAAGATTCATGAGAATGTACAGGAGCTGTCTGTTACCAATAGGTATTGGCAGACTTTCTACCATTCCTGTCCAGTTGACGTTCTGCCACTGCGTATTGGTCATCATGAATAAGAAGTTCTGGAGTTCATTTGAAAGATTCAACGACTCCAGATCGACGGCGCTCCAATCCATATTCTCCCAATCCACACTCATCAGCAAGGTCAAAAAACGACTGACATCAGTCAGCATGGAGGCATCTGTTGAATTGTTTTCAGTCCAGTTGAAGTTATTCCAGCCTACTCCCATTATAATTTGAACAATGTCCTGAACTGGAGCCGGGAGAGCTGACACGTTGACGAACTGGTTTAGTATGTAAAGATATTGCGAGTCAAACGTCATCATTGATAGTAGTTGGTTTCGGACGGCTTCAGGCAATGGTAGGTTGTCAATATTCATGTCCATATTTGACCAATCAACATTCTGCCAATCAGTGTACATTAAAAGAAGTAGAGTCGTCTTCACCTGCTCTGGCACGGGTAAATGTGCCACCACCTCATATGTTGAATTGAATTGGGTCCAATCGGTGTCCACTAGCAGCTCAAGTATCTGGATAATACTTTCCGGAAGAGACAGCTGTGTCAGAATCTCGCGGGAAGAATCGGAACGACTCCAATCCGTGTTATTCATGGAGAGTAGGAATTCTCGTACTCGGGCCGGGAAGAGAAAGTCGGTGTTGTTGTCAGTGGACAAGTTCCCACAATCCATGCTCATCATGGAGGTCATATTGTTCCAATCCATGCTGTACCAGTCACAGTTTAGTACAACTCCTATGACGGAACGAACAGGCTCCGGAAGGAGTAGATCAAACATAATCGTAGCATTCATTTCATTATTCAGTATGAGCTCCAGCACTTGCTTGAGAGTATCAGGGAGAGGTAATGCACTCACATTGGCATTAGACCAGTCAAGATATAGACGACCGTCACTTTCTAACTGTATCACAGGGAAGCCTTCGGGGATTCTAGGATTAATGATTGACAAAATGACCTGCCAATTATATGTGGACAACCAGTCATAGTTGGCCCAATCTGTTGTCAAGACCAATGTCAGGGTCTCACTAATGTAAGTAGGTAATGGCAGTGCTGATGAATTCATTGCACTCCAGTCGATATTCGAAAAGTCACTATTCTGCCAGTCTGTCGGAGCAAACATGTTTATAATGTTTTGGACAAAACCTTGAATGAATCGCATCAATCTGGAAGAATCACTAGCTGACATGGGCCAATCAATTGACATACTAATATTCATGAGTTGTTGTATGACGTCAATTGGACGTCTGTTGAAGCCCCCAAAATCTGGAAAACTAGCAGCCTCCCTCGTGCTTTCGGGGAAAGGTGTTATATCCCACGTGACAGTAGACATACTTTGTGTAGTATCATCTTCGTTGCCAAATGGATTTGGAATGTCAATGTTTCTTAAATTGAAAGCCCCTATCCTCGGAGGAACATTTCCCAGGTCAGGACTCTGAAACTCCAGCGAACTCGTCGTAAATTCGCCAGTGTAGCTTTCCCAGGACCATGTGCTTGTCGGTTGAGAGTAATTCCAGTGTATTGGACGGCGTCTGTCATACGAAATGACGAATCCATATGCAGAAGGGCGGGGGTGTGGGCCACAAGTAACTGCACCGTATAGAGATAAGAAATAAAAGCATTAGTGCGTAATTGAGCCCTGTTACTTTTCATTGAAATGTATCTTCATAAGCAATGTGTTTTATACAATGATCAAGATGATACAATTTTACATCGCTACCTTTGTATGTAGTCTCTGTAAGCTGCCATGTATCTGTGTCGAGATTACTATTCTCTAAAGGTGCTAATTTATTCCATAATGTAAGGTAAATTGCAATCATATATAAATGACAGGATTAAACATTGAGTATTTTCCTCAAAACGAAATAAACAAACAAAGAGAATGTAAAAGAAAAGTGTTCTACCTAATGATCTCATACGAAGGTTCTCGCTTCGTAAATTATAAATCAAAAATAGATAATACTGCATATTATCGCAAACGCCATGATCACTACTCTTTAGAAGCTAACGCGGAAATTTGAGAGTTAAACTGCTGATGTGCATTCAGTAGGAAATTATAATACTATGATTCTACAATTAATTCTACGATATAATCTTACTTACGTAACATGAAATAAAGTTATAAATCTAAAAGCGCTTAGAGACATTTCATGTGATAATGCGCTATATAAATACTGTGAATTATCATTATCTAGGTCCTCTTTACCTGTGCAAACTGGAACTGGACCACTCCATTGTCCTGACAGGCAGACGATCCACTTATTTCCAACCAGCACGTAACCAGGCATACAGGAGAAGACGACCTTATCGCCATTTTCATACCAGTCTTCATACTCAAGTGATCCGTAGGGTGGTGCTTTCAATGGGGGGCACATTGGACGGGGCACGATGGTTGGCGAACTAGTAGTTGCGTCATCTAATTCGTCGTCGGTAGTTATTTCGTCAGGTTGTCGGGTAGATGTACGAGTTGAAGTCTGCTCCTCTGAAAGTGTGGTCGCCATAGGAAACTCTGTAGACTCTTCTCTGTCGCTTGGAGTGGTATTATCACCAGGCTGATCTGTTGTTTCTGCACCCATTAAGCAACAAATAGTAAAAATGGAAAGTTCATTTAAAGTGAGGCAGTTTCTTTTTCTGTTTTTGTTTTCTGGATAATACTCTTTCTCATGTCAGCATTAATATTTTTTCATGTGATTTGTCCATAAAGCTGGGAGCCCTTTTCTGTGATGAAGGGAAAAGATGAAAGGTAAGAATATGAAATTCTTTGATTCTGAAATTCGCATTGCCGAATATTTTCCGCTCTTGTGGAGCCAAACACATCATCTTAATACATTTTGTCTAAAAGCAACAAACAGGGAATCCCAAGGCAATGTACAAACAATTTGACTGATGACATAAAAGCTATTTAATTTGTGCTGCTTGCAATTTCCTAGCCGTTTTTGTACTTACGACTGCAAAGTCTGCCGGGCTCGTTCGCGTCTGGCGAAATGTCTTCGAAACCACTTTCACATTGACATGTAAAAGAACCTTCTGTGTTGATGCACAAAGCGTTTGTGTCGCAGTTGTTCTCGTCTGGAGAAAGACACTCGTCTAGATCTGAGAAACATGAAGGAAACATGTCAAGTTAGCAATTATTCACTTATTTGAAAATAATACAGGATAACATCTTCAATTTTGTATTGAATTAGAAAACAAAGACGATAAATATACTACAACATTAAAAGAAATCACAACATAAGTCAAATCATTATATTGAACTACGTTTGATGGCATAATCAAAATACAAACACGTAGAAAGAGATACAGTGATAGAGCATTTCATTTCCCATCGCTCATTGTGATTGTGGATCTCCTACAGAGGAACAAGATAGATTATGGATCATAGAAAAAAACATTATTACCGCAGCTTTATTCATAGATAACATATATTTAAAAAAGGGAGCGAGTCGTTCTAGTTTCACCTAGTTTGGTAGTGTTTCAGTCCTTTCGCGATTGAGAAAAAGAGGAAATGAGTAAGACCTTATGGATATACCTTCAACTGTGATAGATGACTCGTCGATGGTAACATTGATAAGTCCCAACTGAGCGGACATTATCAAGGACTCGGTGAATGACGCCGTAACTGAGGCGGCTGTAATGGGTGATGAGGATGAATCGTTGGATGCACTGTCTTCTCTGAAGTTAACCGTGTAATCGGCAATGATGGAACCGTTAGAGAAGCCATTGACGGTCGTACCCAGGTAGCGACTAGCCAAGGAGCTCATCAAATACACAGTGTCAAGCTGGGTAAGATACGAGTTAACAAGAAAGAAAGATGTGTTTAACCATTTCAGTATATTACCTTCTATGACCATTATAATAACTAATATCATCTATCTTTCAAACGTTTTTACCATTTACTTCATTTCAGGAATTAAGTAAAAGAAACTTTTCACAAAATTGAGACGTCAAAGCAAACGTAATCGTGCTGGTATGCTCATTCTTTAAATGGGAAGGATTGACTTACCGTGGTCTTCACATTTGACGATAATGCTTGGAACTCTGCTGAAGCCGGATTTAGGAGTTCCTCAGAAAAGACCGCTACTCCTCCATCTATTTCCGTGAGTCGAAAGCTGCCGACAAATTGTTGGGAGCCTTCAAGAAGACAAACATCGATATGCCATGAGATTTAAGCCACATATACTAAGTTGTAACAATGGAGATCACTCAGTTCTCTTTATTTCAGTTTTTTAATGTAGAGAGTTGGTCTACAAGAAATGACAATTTCACTTACTTGTACAAGACTTATTCTGGTCTCTGGTGTATCCTGCGCGGCACTGGCAGACGTAGGACTCTCCTTCAGATTTGCAGTCAGTATTGATGTCAGATGCACAAGGACTTGACAGGCATGGGTCTTCAGCTTTCGTCGACATCTCAGTAGTAGTCAAGTCTACTTGTGTGCTCACTTCTCTAACAGTAGTTTCCTCGAAGTCCGGAGTTGTGAATTCCACGTTAGCAGTTGTCTCCTCCGTTTGTAAAGTACGAGGCGGTAATGTAGAGATGATCTCTGCAAAGGAAACCGGGTATGGAATAGAATTGCAATGTCATTTCAATTTTTCAAATTTCGATAGGATACGTTTACATGACTCTTTCAAATTAATCTGAATAATCGAAGTCAGTGTACCACAACAAAGGGCATAGACAAATGTCAAACATGAGTACAATTTCAACCAATCACCGCAAATAGACGAAACAGAAAAATAACCATCGGTATACCAGACAGAGACAACCACCGAAATTAAAGCAACAATAAATTGCTGTGGTAAACAATCACTGAAATCTCATGACGTAATATCTGATGGAAACCTTGTGAAACATTTGTTATATAAGATAAATGAGGTTGAATACCAAAAGATGATGAAATGTTCTTACCAACATAAGTAATTATGACTTCCTTGGATGTGAAAGAAATAAGAAGCCTAAATTTCATTTGGTTAAAATAATAGTCAGTATGAATTTCTTGAGGACTATGATTACAATATATAATACAATTTATGATCGATATCAAATGGTACATGCCCTGCCAAGCAATACGCTAAATGGCATGCACTCCGGTTCTTGTGTTCCAGAGAGGTTTGGTCCTGGAATATTGCGAGCATCACTTGGACTGTTGGAAGTGCACACATTCATGTAGATCGAAATTGCGTTCACCTTCTATCTACATGTTGATGAATGGGTGAGAAGTAACATTTCTGTTTACGAGAAAGCGAAATCACTTACTTCTGCATTGAGGAACCATGTTACTCCATGAGCCATCTGGGGTACAGACTAAAACTGCTGATCCGATCAGCTCAAAGCCTCTCCTACAACGGTAGAATACTCGATCACCGACGACAGACATTGGACGGGGCGATGGTATACGGGGTAGGAACGGTAGATCAAGCCAGCGTAGGATTGGAATTAATCCTCTGTAGACTGAATACCTAATGTGTTCCCCTATGCTTGTAAGAAACGATCCCATAGACTTGACAAGAAGCTTGACATGGCTCAGCAATGTAGGTCGCAAATGTTCGCCCATGAACACCATTTGAAGAAAGCTTTTCATGAGATGTGGCATGGGCATATCTGTAACATCCAAGTCCATCCACTGCATGTTTCTCCAGTCCATTTTCAAGGTCCAGTGCATCATCAATTTCATCTGATCGGAAACAGGAAGACCAGACAAATCTACCATTTGAGACCAATCGAAATTTTGCCAGTCCATTGTCATCATCACTCTCAGCATATCTCTCATTTCCGCAGACATCGATAAATCTTCCCAGTTCATTTCGCTCCAATCGGGATTTTCCCAATTCATCGTCAACAAATGGGTCAAGAATTGTTTGCTTTGTTCTGAGAAGGGAAGTCCAGACAGATCAATGACTCTGGACCAGTCAACATTCTCTAGATCCATCATCATCATCATCTCTATCATTCCTCGCAAGTCTTCAGGAATTCCTATCGCTGAAACATCAACAACTTGGGACAAGTCAAAATGATGCCAATCAATTGATATAAATAATCTGATCATGCCTATCACGTGATTATACATCGGAACTTCAGTCAGATGCGCGTAACTCAAATTCATGGTCATTAGCAAGGATGTCAATTCCCTGATATTTCGAGGAATAGGAACACCCGACATATTTACGATGTTGGACATGTCGACGTTTTCCCAAGTCATGTTTCTGAACATCATGACGATCTCCCTCACATTGTCTGACATCCTCAAGTTATCCATAGTCATATTCATCCAGTCAAAGTTATCCCAGTCTATTTCAGGCATCATGACAAGAAAATCTCGCATCCAATCAGGAAGGGGAAGCCCTACCAAATCCAATCCCGACATGTCCAAATTTCTGCTCTCACTGGTTAACAGAAAGGTGATGAAGTTCTTTGTTTCATTGGACACTGGTAGATTAAGGAATTCGAAGACAAGCGCCATATCAAAGGCTTCGTCTGTCATCATACTTTGAACGAGGTCAGGTAAGTTTGTTAGGGAGAAATTTGATCTTCCTAATTCAAAGAAGTCATGTTGATGTGACAATACGACACTAAACAACTGTTGAAGGAATCCCTGGTAGGAAGAGTTCATCCATGAATTTGGGTTCCATTCCATCTGCCGCCAATCCATACTTAGCAGCGCGTTTAGAAGCTGTCTGTTTCCAACAGGTATTGGAAGATTCTCTACCATACCTGTAAAGTTCATATTCTGCCACGATGGCATACTGGCAAATGCGGAGACAAAACGTTTCATCTCATCTGGAAGTTGTATGGACGTAATATTAATTGCGCTCCAGTCCATGTTCACCCAATCTGTTGTCATGAAAACCATCAATAATCGACTTGCAGCAGGTGGTAACGGAAGATTCAATACGTTTTCCTCGGTCCAAGTGAAATTATTCCAATCTAATGCCATGAAATCTTGTACAAACGTTTCAAGAGGAAAAGGAAGGATTAAAGTTGACATATTTACAAGTCGGTGTATCATAGTGAGATTCTGTAAGTCGAACGTTTGGAGCATTGTCAGGATTTGATTTCGAACGTCATCAGATAGAGGAAAGTTGTCAATGTTCATGTCCATATTTGCCCAATCGACATTCTGCCAGTCAGTATATACCAGAAGAAGTAGCGACGTCTTGACTTCTTCCGGTAAAGGTAGATATGAAATCACATCAAAAGTCGAATTGAATTGTGTCCAATCAGTTTCAAGTAACATCGCCAACGTTCTACGCATATCTTCGGAGATAGGGAGATTCACGAGGAGATCTTCTGTAGAATTATACCGACTCCAGTCTGTGTTATTCATCATCAACAGGAATTCTTGAATTCGTGCAGAAACTAGAAAATCTGTCATGTTTTCTACAGTGAAGTTTTCCCAATCCATGTTCATAAGCTGGAATAGTCTATTTCGCCACTCACTGGGGAGAAGAGATGTCATATTTATCTCATTCATGTTAAAGTCCTCTCCACTCATGTGTTCCAGAGTGTATATTATATCTCGAATGTTATCGGGAAGTGGAAGAAGTGAGAGTGCCATATCCATCCAGTTTACATTGAGCCAATCTATAGTTTCTACAAGGAACAGCATTTCTTGCATTCTTCTTGGCATCAGTGAGGTCACATTATTCCAGTATATATTTTCCAAATTTGAAGCGAGTATCACATCTATTAATGAACGAAGGGGTTCAGGGATTAAGAGATCCATCATCACGGTGGCATTCACTTGATTGCTAAATAGAGTGTCAACTGCTTGTGTGACGTTAGCAGTGAGTGGTAACGAACTCAAGTTGAAACTTGACCAGTCAAGAGCTAAACGACCGTCATGTCCTAACTGTAACAAGGGAAAGCCTGCAGGAATTCTGTCATTGATGGCTGACAAAATGACCCGCCAGTTATTTATGGACAACCAGTCATAATTTGCCCAATCTGTTGTCATCACCATAAATAGGGTCTCACGAATGTAAGAGGGTATTGGTAATTCTGACGAATTCATAGCACTCCAGTTGATACCAGAAAAGTCGCCGTTCTCCCAGTTTGTAGAAACTATTAGCTGAAATATAGTTTGTACAAAGTTTTGAATGAAGCGTGTGACAGGTGTGACAGGGAAAGAATCAGTTCCTGTCATTGGCCAGTCTATTGACATACTAATATTGATGAGCTGCTGTATGACGTCGATAGGACGTCTGTTAAAGTCTCCGAAACCTGGTAAACTGCCAGACTCTCTTGTACTCTCGGGTAGAGATGTAACATCAAACATGACAGTAGGCATACTTTGTGTTGTGTCATCTTCATTGCCAGAAAACGGCCATCTAATAGGAAATCGGAAACCCCCACTCTCAGCATCTGCCGTAACTGTTACCGAATCCGTAGTATCTTCCTCATCATCATTGCCTCCAAAGGGATTCGGAATGTCAATGTTCGGGAAATTGAATGTTCCTAATCTAGAAGGAATATCTCCAAAATCAGGCGTTTCGTCAAAATCTTCTTGGCCATCAGGCAAGAAATCCATGGATGCTGTTGTGAATGCCGATGGGAGAGTGTGTCCTTGAAAGTCATGGCTATCATTTAAGAGGGGTGTCCAGAGGGGAGGGTTCCATGGAAGATATCTATCAGGTGGAATGATAAACCCGTTGAAAGGAGGGCGAGGGGTGGGTCCGCATGTAACTGTATGAATAAAAAATAACAACCCAGCACCGTGTAGATATGGCAGTATATAGCAGGATATTTTACTCATTCAGAATCAAAAGACAAAACCACCAGAATGGATATACACAGGGAATACGTGAAGAGGGTTATTCACATTTCCTCTTACTTAAATCTGTGTAAAGCAAATACTGATGTAAATGATAAAAAGGAAACAATCACCGCATTGAAGATATAATGTTTATATGATATTCATAGCATATCAGATGCTCAGTTCGATAGTAACATTCACCATTAGAGAATTTCCCAATAGGAGAGGATGATTGAAGGCCCGGATCACAACAAATAATAAGAAAATATGAGAATTCCAGCGTCTTTTCTGAATACATTTTTCTAAGGCGTACAAACTATTTCAACAGGCAATGACAAACATGTATCCATTGAAAGAAAGCATGATCCTTACCCTGACATTCTGGAACTGGTCCACTCCATTCTCCATCTATACAGATGATCCACTTAGGCCCAACTAGTATGTAACCTGGCATACAGGAGAAGACGACTTTATCGCCATGCTGATAGGACTCCTCGTACTTGAGTGATCCGTGTAACGGGGCAGTCAAGTCGCGGCATATAGGACCAAATGTGGTTTGCACTTCCGTTTGTGCCTCAGGCGTAGTTGTTTCATCGGGAGCAGCAGCAGTGGTGCTTAATGACGAATCAGTTGTTTGTTCAGTGGTAGTAGGAGGCATAGTACTCGATGAAGTCGTTGATGCCGTTTCGGATGTAGCCGTTTCTTCTGTTGTTGAAATATCATCAGACTCTTGGCTTGTTTGATAAGGTGAAGTCTGACCTTCAGTGGTCTCTTCCTTTCTCGGCTGAGTGGAAGTCTCCGTGGTCTCTACCTCAAACGGTTGAGTGGTATCCAGTCCACCTTCTGTGGTCGTTTGGATACCTGGCAGGCCAAAAAAATAGTGATTCAAATGAAGAATGTCAGGAGTACCTTTCCGTGCTTCAGGTTTTCTACAATGATACCTTTTCAAAATTCTACTCTTGTCCAGTTCCTTACGTCATAAAATGCAAAAAGGAAAAACAATCCTGCCCCAATACAACAAGGAAGCAAACAAACAACCAACCACTCAAACACGATGGAACCCATACAAATCTAGAAAAGCGTTTTACCCGAATACCATGAGAGTAACTGATAACACAGGATTACAGTTTTTGTACTCAAATGTTTCTTAAAGGTACGACTATTTATTCAGGAGAAAGAAAGCGGGAAAATTACATGCCATGCCATGTTTCAACAAGAAAAGATATACGTGACGTTAATTATTGCAACACCGTGAATAACGTCTGAACCCTTTCTGCATTCTCGTTAATTTCTTTTTATCTAACCATCAATATCAAGTGAATTTAAACATAAATGCATATTGTTTATCAACTACCGCAAAGTTTTTGAAGCAACTTACTCGTGCACACTCTGCCCGGTTCGTCAGGGAGGTTAGGCGACTCATCGTTATATCCGCCATTACACTGACAGGTGAACGACCCCTCCGTGTTGATGCAAATAGCGTTTACGTCACAATTATTATCATCCGAGGAAAGACACTCGTCAAAATCTGAGAAAGAAAAAAGCATCAAATGCATTCACTCGAAAAGCGTATAGCTTCCAAGAAAGAAGGTAAAACTTAACTTAAAAACAAGATGTAAAAACCTACACAGAGTAGAGTGATACGACTTTATATCTCAATCGATGTACCCTTCATTTAATGTAGTCGTACATTTCAACAATATTTTTATAGCAAAGTTTGACAATAAAAAGAGAGAGGCGGGTAACGATTTAAGCGAAACAGATGTGACTGACCTTCAACTGTCACAGAAGACTCGTCGATTGTTACATTGATGATACCCAACTCAGCGGACATCACCAAGGACTCCGTAAACGCTGTCGTGACTGAGGCGGCTGTAATGAGTGATGAGGATGAATCGTTGGATGCACTGTCTTCCTTGAAGTTAACCGTGTAATCGGCAATGATGGAACCATTGGAGAAGCCATTGACGGTCGTACCCAGGTAGCGACTAGCCAAGGAGCTCATCAAATACACAGTGTCAAGCTGATTATGACGCAGGTGAAAACAAAAGAAAGATACCTTGAATAGTGTCATTACGATTGTAGTTATCACGTCACCCAAGAATGTATTTTGCATCAGAACCACTAATCAAATGTAAATTCTATCATTCCACCTTAGGTAGTGGCACAGAAAAGGTTTTTAAAATGAACTCCTTAAGGAATAAATTCATGATAATGAAGTGACGGTGTGAATGAAATGCTATTTCTTTAACGGGAAGGATCGCCTTACCGTAGACTCGACATTTGACGATAGTTCTTGGAATTCTGCTGAAGCCGGATTTAGGAGTTCCTCGGAGAAGACCACTGCTCTTCCATCTATTTCC
The DNA here is from genome assembly GCF_964275005.1 of Diadema setosum. Classification (NCBI taxonomy): domain Eukaryota; kingdom Metazoa; phylum Echinodermata; class Echinoidea; order Diadematoida; family Diadematidae; genus Diadema; species Diadema setosum. Next base: position 30,704,087 of record NC_092698.1, on the reverse strand, counting down.
GTGAGTCGAAAGCTGGCGACAAATTGTTGGGAGCCTTCAAGAAGACAAAGATCGATATGCCATGAGAGAGTGCCTCCAGGTTTCTGTTCTATGTTATTACACGGATTTAAGCCACTTTATTATACTAAATCGTAACAAACCACGTATTTAAGTTCTGTTTATTCCATTTTTTTGTGTGAGAGGGTTGGTGGAAAAGAAATGACAATTTAACCTACTTGCACAAGTGTTATTCTGGTCTCTGGTGTATCCTGCGCGGCACTGGCAGACGTAGGACCTTCCTTCAGTTTTGCAGTCAGTATTGATGTCAGATGCACAGGGACTTGACAGGCATGGATCTTCAGCTTTCGTCGACATCTCAATAGTAGTCAAGTCTACTTGTGTGCTCACTTCTCTAACAGTAGTTTCCTCGAAGTCCAGAGTTGTGAATTCCACGTCAGTCGTTGTCTCCTCCGTTTGTAAAGTACGAGGCGGTAATGTTGAGATGATCTCTGCGTAGGAAACCGGGTATGGAAAAGAATTGCAATTTCTTTTCAATTTTGCCAAGGTTTACCATTTTCTTTGAAGTAAATTTCTATAATTAAAGTCATTGCACCATAACAAAGGGCATAGACAAAAGTCAAAGATGAATACAATTTCAACCAATCACCGCAAATAGACAAAATAGAGAAATAACCACCTGTGTACCACATAGAGACAACCACCAGCATTACAGCAAAAATAAATTACAGTGGTAAGAAATCACTGAAATCTCATGACGTAATATTTGATAGAAACCTTGTGAAACATTTGTTCTGTAGGATAAATAAGATTGAATATCAAAAGATGATGAAATGTTCTTACCAACATAAGTAATTATGACTTCCTTGGATGTGAAAGAAATAAGAAGCCTTAATTTCATTTGGTTAATATAGTAGTCAGTATGAATTTCTTGAGGACTATGATTACGATATATGATACAATTTATGATCGATATCAAATGGTACATGCCCTGCCAAGCAATACGCTAAATGGCATGCACTCCGGTTCTTGTGTTCCAGAGAGGTTTGGTCCTGGAATATTGCGAGCATCACTTGGACTGTTGGAAGTGCACACATTCATGTAGATCGAAATTGCGTTCACCTGCTATCTACATATTGATGAATGGTTGAGAAATGACATTTCTGTTTACGAGAAAGTGAAATTACTTACTTCTGCATTGAGGAACCATGTTACTCCATGAGCCATCTTGGGTACAGACTAAAACTGCTGATCCGATCAGCTCAAAGCCTCTCCTACAGCGGTAGAATACTCGATCACCGACGACAGACATTGGACGGGGCGGTGGTATACGGGGAAAGAACGGTAGATCAAGCCAGCGTAGGATTGGAATTAATCCTCTGTAGACTGAATACCTAATGTGTTCCCCTATGCTTGTAAGAAACGATCCCATAGACTTGACAAGAAGCTTGACATGGCTCAGCAATGTAGGTCGCGAATGTTCGCCCATGAACACAATTTGAAGAAAGCTTTTCATGAGATGTGGCATGGGCATATCTGTAACATCCAAGTCCATCCACTGCATGTTTCTCCAGTCCATTTTCAAGATCCAGTGCATCATCAATTTCATCTGATCAGAAACGGGAAGACCAGACAAATCTACCATTTGAGACCAATCGAAATTTTGCCAGTCCATTGTCATCATCACTCTCAGCATATCTCTCATTTCCGCAGACATCGATAAATCTTCCCAGTTCATTTCGCTCCAGTCGGGATTTTCCCAATTCATCGCCAACAAATGGGTCAAGAATTGTTTGCTTTGTTCTGAGAAGGGAAGTCCAGACAGATCAATGACTCTGGACCAGTCAACATTCTCTAGATCCATCATCATCATCATCTCTATCATTCCTCGCAAGTCTTCAGGAATTCCTATCGCTGAAACATCAACAACTTGGGACCAGTCAAAATTATGCCAATCAATTGACATCAATAATCTGATCATGCCTATCACGTTATTATACATCGGAACTTCAGTCATATGCGCGTAACTCAAATTCATGGTCATTAGCAAGGATGTCAACTCCCTGATATTTCGAGGAATAGGAACACCCGACATATTAACGACGTTGGACATGTCGACGTTCTCCCAAGTCATGTTTCTCAACATCATGACGATCTCCCTCACATTGTCTGACATCCTTAAGTTATCCATAGTCATATTCATCCAGTCAAAGGTATCCCAGTCTATTTCAGGCATCATGACAAGAAAATCTCGCATCCAATCAGGAAGGGGAAGCCCTACCAAATCCAATCCCGACATGTCCAAATTTCTGCTATCACTGGTTAACAGAAAGGTGATGAAGTTCTTTGTTTCATTGGACACTGGTAGATTAAGGAAGTCAAAGACAAGCGCCAAATCAAAGGCTTCGTCTGTCATCATACTTTGAACGAGGTCAGGTAAGTTTGTTAGGGAGAAATTTGATCTTCCTAATTCAAAGAAGTCATGTTGATGTGACAATACGACACTTAACATCTGTTGAAGGAATCCCTGGTAGGAAGAGTTCATCCATGAATTTGGGTCCCATTCCATCTGCCGCCAATCCATACTTAGCAGCGCGTTTAGAAGTTGTCTGTTTCCAACAGGTATTGGAAGACGCTCTACCATACCTGTAAAGTTCATATTCTGCCACGATGGCATACTGGCAAATGCGGAGACAAGACGTTTCATCTCATCTGGAAGTTGTATGGACGTAATATTAATTGCGCTCCAGTCCATGTTCACCCAATCTGTTGTCATGAAAACCATCAATAATCGACTTGCAGCAGGTGGTAACGGAAGATTCAATACGTTTTCCTCGGTCCAAGTGAAATCATTCCAATCTAATGCCATGAAATCTTGTACAAACGTTTCAAGAGGAAAAGGAAAGATTAAGGTTGACATATTTACAAGTCGGTGTATCATAGTGAGATTCTGTAAGTCCAACGTTTGGAGCATTGTCAGGATTTGATTTCGAACGTCATCAGATAGAGGAAAGTTGTCAATGTTTATGTCCATATTTGCCCAATCGACATTCTGCCAGTCAGTATATACCAGAAGAAGTAGCGACGTCTTGACTTCTTCCGGTAAAGGTAGATATGAAATCACATCAAAAGTCGAATTGAATTGTGTCCAATCAGTTTCAAGTAACATCGCCAACGTTCTAAGCATATCTTCGGAGATAGGGAGATTCATGAGGAGATCTTCTGTAGAATTATACCGACTCCAGTCTGTGCTATTCATCATCAACAGGAATTCTCGAATTCGTGCAGAAACTAGAAAATCTGTCATGTTTTCTACAGTGAAGTTTTCCCAATCCATGTTCATCAGCTGGAATAGTCTATTTCGCCACTCACTGGGGAGAAGAGATGTCATATTTATCTCATTCATGTTAAAGTCCTCTCCACTCATGTTTTCCAGAGTGTATATTATATCTCGAATGTTATCGGGAAGTGGAATTAATGAAAGTGCCATATCCATCCAGTTTACATTGAGCCAATCTATAGTTTCTACAAGGGACAGCATTTCTTGCATTCTTCTTGGCATCAGTGAGGTCACATTATTCCAGTATATATTTTTCAAATTTGAAGTGAGTATCACATCTATGAATGAACGAAGGGGTTCAGGGATTAAGAGATCCATCATCACGGTGGCATTCACTTGATTGCTAAATAGAGTGTCAACTGCTTGTGTGACGTTAGCAGTGAGTGGTAACGAACTCAAGTTGAAACTTGACCAGTCAAGAGCTAAACGACCGTCATGTCCTAACTGTAACAAGGGAAAGCCTGCAGGAATTCTGTCATTGATGGCTGACAAAATGACCCGCCAGTTATTTATGGACAACCAGTCATAATTTGCCCAATCTGTTGTCATGACCATAAACAGGGTCTCACGAATGTAAGAGGGTATTGGTAATTCTGACGAATTCATAGCACTCCAGTTGATACCAGAAAAGTCGCCGTTCTCCCAGTTTGTAGAAACTATTAGCTGAAATATAGTTTGTACAAAGTTTTGAATGAAGCGTGTGACAGGTGTGACAGGGAAAGAATCAGTTCCTGTCATTGGCCAGTCTATTGACATACTAATATTGATGAGCTGCTGTATGACGTCGATAGGACGTCTGTTAAAGCCTCCGAAACCTGGTAAACTGCCAGACTCTCTTGTTCTCTCGGGTAGAGATGTAACATCAAACGTGACAGTAGGCATACTTTGTGTTGTGTCATCTTCATTACCAGAAAACGGCCATCTAATAGGAAATCGGAAACCCCCACTCTCAGCATCTGCCGTAACTGTTACCGAATCCGTAGTATCTTCCTCATCATCATTGCCTCCAAAGGGATTCGGAATATCAATGTTCGGGAAATTGAATGTTCCTAATCTAGAAGGAATATCTCCAAAATCAGGCGTTTCGTCGAAATCTTCTTGGCCATCAGGCAAGAAATCCATGGATGCTGTTGTGAATGCCGATGGGAGAGTGTGTCCTTCAAAGTCATGACTATCATTTAAGAGGGGTGTCCAGAGGGGAGGGTTCCATGGAAGATATCTATCAGGTGGAATGATAAACCCGTTGAAAGGAGGGCGAGGGGTGGGTCCGCATGTAACTGTATGAATAGAAAATAACAACCCAGCACCGTGTAGATATGCAGTATATAGCAGGATATTTTACTCATTCAGAATCAAAGGACAAAACCACCAGAATGGATATACACAGGGAATACTTGAAGAGGGTTATTCACATTTCCTCTTACTTAAATCTGTGTAAAGCAAATACTGATGTAAATGATAAAAAGGAAACAATCACCGCATTGAAGATATAATGTTTATATGATATTCATGGCATATCAGATGCTCAGTTCGATAGTAACATTCACCATTAGAGAATTTCCCAATAGGAGAGGATGATTGAAGGCCCGGATCACAATAAATAATAAGAAAATATGAGAATTCCAGCGTCTTTTCTGAATACATTTTTCTAAGGCGTACAAACTATTTCAACAGGCAATGACAAATATGTATCCATTGAAAGAAAGCATGATCCTTACCCTGACATTCTGGAACTGGTCCACTCCATTCTCCATCTATACAGATGATCCACTTAGGCCCAACTAGTATGTAACCTGGCATACAGGAGAAGACGACTTTATCGCCATGCTGATAGGACTCCTCGTACTTGAGTGATCCGTGTAACGGGGCAGTCAAGTCGGGGCATATAGGACCAAATGTGGTTTGCACTTCCGTTTGTGCCTCAGGCGTAGTTGTTTCATCGGGAGTAGCAGCAGTGGTGCTTAATGACGAATCAGTTGTTTGTTCAGTGGTAGTATGAGGCATAGTACTCGATGAAGTCATTGATGCCGTTTCGGATGTAGCCGTTTCTTCTGTTGTTGAAATATCATCAGACTCTTGGCTTGTTTGATAAGGTGAAGTCTGACCTTCAGTGGTCTCTTCCTTTCTTGGCTGAGTCGAAGTCTCCGTGGTCTCTACCTCAAACGGTTGAGTGGTATCCAGTCCACCTTCTGTGGTCGTCTGGATACCTGGTAGGCCAAAAAAATAGTGATTCAAATGAAGAATGTCAGGAGTACCTTTCCGTGCTTCAGGTTTTCTACAACGATACCTTTTCAAAATTCTACTCTTGTCCAGTTCCTAACGTCATAAAATGCAAAAATGAAAAACAATCCTGCCCCAATACAACAAGGAAGCAAACAAACAACCAACCACTCAAACACGATGGAACCCATACAAATCTAGAAAAGCGTTTTACCCGAATACCATGAAAGTAACTGATAACACAGGATTACAGTTTTTGTACTCAAATGTTTCTTAAAGTTACGACTATTTATTCAGGAGAAAGAAAGTGGGAAAATTACATGCCATGCCATGATTCAACAAGAAAAGATATACGTGACGTTAATTGTTGCAACACCGTGAATAACGTCTGAACCCTTTCTGCATTCTCGTTAATTTCTTTTTATCTAACTATCAATATTAAGTGAATTCAAACATGAATGCATATTGTATATTAACTACCGCAAAGTTTTTGAAGCAACTTACGCGTGCACTCTCTGCCCGGTTCGTCAGGGAGGTTAGGCGACTCATCGTTATATCCGCCATTACACTGACAGGTGAACGACCCCTCCGTGTTGATGCAAATAGCGTTTACGTCACAATTATTATCATCCGAGGAAAGACACTCGTCAAAATCTGAGAAAGAAAAAAGCATCAAATGCATTCACTCGAAAAGCGTATAGCTTCCAAGAAAGAAGGTAAAACTTAACTTAAAAACAAGATGTAAAAACCTTCACAGAGTAGAGTGATACGACTTTATATCTCAATCGATGTACCCTTCATTTAATGTAGTCGTACATGTCAACAATATTCTTCTAGCAAAGTTTTACAATAAAAAGAGAGAAGTGGGTAACGATTTAAGCGAAACAGATGTGACTGACCTTCAACTGTCACAGAAGACTCGTCGATTGTTACATTGATGATACCCAACTCAGCGGACATCACCAAGGACTCCGTAAACGCTGTCGTGACTGAGGCGGCTGTAATGGGTGATGAGGATGAATCGTTGGATGCACTGTCTTCCTTGAAGTTAACCGTGTAATCGGCAATGATGGAACCGTTGGAGAAGCCATTGACGGTCGTACCCAGGTAGCGACTAGCCAAGGAGCTCATCAAATACACAGCGTCAAGCTGATTATGACCCAAGTGAAAACAAAAGAAAGATACGTTGAATAGTGTCATTACGATTGCAGTTGTCACGTCACCCAAGAATGTATTTTGCATCAGAACCACTAATCAAATGTAAATTCTATCATTCCACCTTAGATAGTGGCACAGAAAAGGTTTTTAAGATGAACTCCTTAAGGAATAAATTCATGATAATGAAGTGACGGTGTGAATGAAATGCTATTTCTTTAACGGGAAGAATCGCCTTACCGTGGATTCGACATTTGACGATAGTTCTTGGAATTCTGCTGAAGCCGGATTTAGTAGTTCCTCGGAGAAGACCGCTGCTCCTCCAGCTATTTCCGTGAGTCGAAAGCTGGCGACAAATTGTTGGGAGCCTTCAAGAAGACAAAGATCGATATGCCATGAGAGAGTGCCTCCAGGTTTCTGTTCTATGTTATTACACGGATTTAAGCCACATATACTAAATCGTAACAAACCACGTATTTAAGTTCTGTTTATTCCATTTGTGTGTGTGTGTGTGTGTGTGTGAGAGAGTTGGTGGAAAAGAAATGACAATTTAACCTACTTGCACAAGTGTTATTCTGGTCTCTGGTGTATCCTGCGCGGCACTGGCAGACGTAGGACCTTCCTTCAGATTTGCAGTCAGTATTGATGTCAGATGCACAAGGACTTGACAGGCATGGATCTTCAGCTTTCGTCGACATCTCAGTAGTGGTCAAGTCTACTTGTGTGCTCACCTCTCTAACAGTAGTCTCCTCGAAGTCCGGAGTTGTGAATTCCACGTCAGCCGTTGTCTCCTCCGTTTGTAAAGTACGAGGCGGTAATGTTGAGATGATCTCTGCGTAGGAAACCGGGTATGGAAAAGAATTTCAATTTCATTTAAATTTTACCAAGGTTTACCATTTTCTTTGAAGTAAATTTCTATAATTAAAGTCATTGCACCATAACATAGGGCATAGACAAAAGTCAAAGATGAATACAATTTCAACCAATCACCGCAAATAGACAAAATAGAGAAATAACCATCTGTGTACCACATAGAGACAACCACCAGCATTACAGCAAAAATAAATTACAGTGGTAAACAATCACTGAAATGTCATGATGTAATATTTGATAGAAACCATGTGAAACATTTGTTCTGTAAGATAAATAAGATTGAATATCAAAAGATGATGAAATGTTCTTACCAACATGAGTAATCATGACTTCCTTGGATGTGAAAGAAATAAGGAGGCTAGATTTCATTTGGTTAATAAAATAGTCAGTATGAATTTCTTGAGGATTATGATTACGATATATAATACAATTTATGACCGATATCAAATGGTACATGCCCTGCCAAGCAGTACGATAAATGGCATGCACTCCGGTACTTGTGTTCCAAGAGAGGTTTGGTCCTGGAATATTGCGAGCATCACTTGGACTGTTGGAAGTGCACACATTCATGTAGATCGAAATTGCGTTCACCTGCTATCTACATATTGATGAATGGGTGAGAAGTGACATTTCTGTTTACGAGAAAGCGAAATTACTTACTTCTGCATTGAGGAACCATGTTACTCCATGAGCCATCTGGGGTACAGACTAAAACTGCTGATCCAATCAGCTCAAAGCCTCTCCTACAGCGGTAGAATACTCGATCACCGACGACAGACATTGGATGGGGCGATGGTATACGGGGTAGGAACGGTAGATCAAGCCAGCGTAGGATTGGAATTAATCCTCTGTAGACTGAATACCTAATGTGTTCCCCTATGCTTGTAAGAAACGATCCCATAGACTTGACAAGAAGCTTGACATGGCTCAGCAATGTAGGTCGCGAATGTTCGCTCATGAACACCATTTGAAGAAAGCTTTTCATGAGATGTGGCATGTGCATATCTGTAACATCCAAGTTCATCCACTGCATGTTTCTCCAGTCCATTTTCAAGATCCAGTGCATCATCAATTTCATCTGATCAGAAACGGGAAGACCAGACAAATCTACCATTTGAGACCAATCGAAATTTTGCCAGTCCATTGTCATCATCACTCTCAGCATATCTCTCATTTCCGCAGACATCGATAAATCTTCCCAGTTCATTTCGCTCCAGTTGGGATTTTCCCAATTCATCGTCAACAAATGGGTCAAGAATTGTTTGCTTTGTTCTGAGAAGGGAAGTCCAGACAGATCAATGACTCTGGACCAGTCAACATTCTCTAGATCCATCATCATCTCTATCATTCCTCGCATGTCTTCAGGAATTCCTATCGCTGAAACATCAACAAATTGGGACCAGTCAAAATTATGCCAATCAATTGACATCAATAATCTGATCATGCCTATCACGTGATTATACATCGGAACTTCAGTCAGATGCGCGTAACTCAAATTCATGGTCATTAGCAAGGATGTCAATTCCCTGATATTTCGAGGAATAGGAACACCCGACATGTTAACGACGTTGGACATGTCGACGTTCTCCCAAGTCATGTTTCTCAACATCATGACGATCTCCCTCACATTGTCTGACATCCTCAAGTTATCCATAGTCATATTCATCCAGTCAAAGGTATCCCAGTCTATTTCAGGCATCATGACAAGAAAATCTCGCATCCAATCAGGAAGGGGAAGCCCTACCAAATCCAATCCCGACATGTCCAAATTTCTGCTCTCACTGGTTAACAGAAAGGTGATGAAGTTCTTTGTTTCATTGGACACTGGTAGATTAAGGAATTCAAAGACAAGCGCCAAATCAAAGGCTTCGTCTGTCATCATACTTTGAACGAGGTCAGGTAAATTTGTTAGGGAGAAATTTGATCTTCCTAATTCAAAGAAGTCATGTTGATGTGACAATACGACACTAAACAACTGTTGAAGGAATCCCTGGTAGGAAGAGTTCATCCATGAATTTGGGTCCCATTCCATCTGCCGCCAATCCATACTTAGCAGCGCGTTGAGAAGCTGTCTGTTTCTAACTGGTATTGGAAGACTCTCTACCATACCTGTAAAGTTCATATTCTGCCACGATGGCATACTGGCAAATGCGGAGACAAAACGTTTCATCTCATTTGGAAGTTGTATGGACGTAATATTAATTGCGCTCCAGTCCATGTTCACCCAATCTGTTGTCATGAAAACCATCAATAATCGACTTGCAGCAGGTGGTAACGGAAGATTCAATACGTTTTCCTCGGTCCAAGTGAAATTATTCCAATCTAATGCCATGAAATCTTGTACAAACGTTTCAAGAGGAAAAGGAAGGATTAAAGTTGACATATTTACAAGTCGGTGTATCATAGTGAGATTCTGTAAGTCAAACGTTTGGAGCATTGTCAGGATTTGATTTCGAACGTCATCAGATAGAGGAAAGTTGTCAATGTTCATATCCATATTTGCCCAATCGACATTCTGCCAGTCAGTATATACTAGAAGAAGTAGCGAAGTCTTGACTTCTTCCGGTAAAGGTAGATATGAAATAACATCAAAAGTCGAATTGAATTGTGTCCAATCAGTTTCAAGTAACATTGCCAACGTTCTACGCATATCTTCGGAGATAAGGAGATTCACGAGGAGATCTTCTGTAGAATTATACCGACTCCAGTCTGTGTTATTCATCATCAACAGGAATTCTTGAATTCGTGCAGAAACTAGAAAATCTGTCATGTTTTCTACAGTGAAGTTTTCCCAATCCATGTTCATAAGCTGGAATAGTCTATTTCGCCACTCACTGGGGAGAAGAGATGTCATATTTATCTCATTCATGTTAAAGTCCTCTCCACTCATGTTTTCCAGAGTGTATATTATATCTCGAATGTTATCGGGAAGTGGAAGAAGTGAAAGTGCCATATCCGTCCAGTTTACATTGAGCCAATCTATAGTTTCTACAAGGGACAGCATTTCTTGCATTCTTCTTGGCATCAGTGAGGTCACATTATTCCAGTATATATTTTCCAAATTTGAAGTGAGTATCACATCTATGAATGAACGAAAGGGTTCAGGGATTAAGAGATCCATCATCACGGTGGCATTCACTTGATTGCTAAACAGAGTGTCAACTGCTTGTGTGACGTTAGCAGGGAGTGGTAACGAACTCAAGTTGAAACTTGACCAGTCAAGAGCTAAACGACCGTCATGTCCTAACTGTAACAAGGGAAAGCCTGCAGGAATTCTGTCATTGATGGCTGACAAAATGACCCGCCAGTTATTTATGGACAACCAGTCATAATTTGCCCAATCTGTTGTCATCACCATAAATAGGGTCTCACGAATGTAAGAGGGTATTGGTAATTCTGACGAATTCATAGCACTCCAGTTGATACCAGAAAAGTCGCCGTTCTCCCAGTTTGTAGAAACTATTAGCTGAAATATAGTTTGTACAAAGTTTTGAATGAAGCGTGTGACAGGTGTGACAGGGAAAGAATCAGTTCCTGTCATTGGCCAGTCTATTGACATACTAATATTGATGAGCTGCTGTATGAGGTCGATAGGACGTCTGTTAAAGCCTCCGAAACCTGGTAAACTGCCAGACTCTCTTGTTCTCTCGGGTAGAGATGTAACATCAAACGTGACAGTAGGCATACTTTGTGTTGTGTCATCTTCATTGCCAGAAAACGGCCATCTAATAGGAAATCGGAAACCCCCACTCTCAGCATCTGCCGTAACTGTTACCGAATCCGTAGTATCTTCCTCATCATCATTGCCTCCAAAGGGATTCGGAATGTCAATGTTCGGGAAATTGAATGTTCCTAATCTAGAAGGAATATCTCCAAAATCAGGCGTTTCGTCAAAATCTTCTTGGCCATCAGGCAAGAAATCCATGGATGCTGTTGTGAATGCCGATGGGAGAGTGTGTCCTTGAAAGTCATGACTATCATTTAAGAGGGGTGTCCAGAGGGGAGGGTTCCATGGAAGATATCTATCAGGTGGAATGATAAACCCGTTGAAAGGAGGGCGAGGGGTGGGTCCGCATGTAACTGTATGAATAGAAAATAACAACCCAGCACCGTGTAGATATGGCAGTATATAGCAGGATATTTTACTCATTCAGAATCAAAAGACAAAACCACCAGAATGGATATACACAGGGAATACGTGAAGAGGGTTATTCACATTTCCTCTTACTTAAATCTGTGTAAAGCAAATACTGATGTAAATGATAAAAAGGAAACAATCACCGCATTGAAGATATAATGTTTATATGATATTCATGGCATATCAGATGCTCAGTTCGATAGTAACATTCACCATTAGAGAATTTCCCAATAGGAGAGGATGATTGAAGGCCCGGATCACAATAAATAATAAGAAAATATGAGAATTCCAGCGTCTTTTCTGAATACATTTTTCTAAGGCGTACAAACTATTTCAACAGGCAATGACAAATATGTATCCATTGAAAGAAAGCATGATCCTTACCCTGACATTCTGGAACTGGTCCACTCCATTTTCCATCTATACAGATGATCCACTTAGGCCCAACTAGTATGTAACCTGGCATACAGGAGAAGACGACTTTATCGCCATGCTGATAGGACTCCTCGTACTTGAGTGATCCGTGTAACGGGGCAGTCAAGTCGGGGCATATAGGACCAAATGTGGTTTGCACTTCCGTTTGTGCCTCAGGCGTAGTTGTTTCGTCGGGAGCAGCAGCAGTGGTGCTTAATGACGAATCAGTTGTTTGTTCAGTGGTAGTAGGAGGCATAGTACTCGATGAAGTCGTTGATGCCGTTTCGGATGTAGCCGTTTCTTCTGTTGTTGAAATATCATCAGACTCTTGGCTTGTTTGATAAGGTGAAGTCTGACCTTCAGTGGTCTCTTCCTTTCTCGGCTGAGTGGAAGTCTCCGTGGTCTCTACCTCAAACGGTTGAGTGGTATCCAGTCCACCTTCTGTGGTCGTTTGGATACCTGGCAGGCCAAAAAAATAGTGATTCAAATGAAGAATGTCAGGAGTACCTTTCCGTGCTTCAGGTTTTCTACAACGATACCTTTTCAAAATTCTACTCTTGTCCAGTTCCTTACGTCATAAAATGCAAAAAGGAAAAACAATCCTGCCCCAATACAACAAGGAAGCAAACAAACAACCAACCACTCAAACACGATGGAACCCATACAAATCTAGAAAAGCGTTTTACCCGAATACCATGAGAGTAACTGATAACACAGGATTACAGTTTTTGTACTCAAATGTTTCTTAAAGTTACGACTATTTATTCAGGAGAAAGAAAGCGGGAAAATTACATGCCATGCCATGTTTCAACAAGAAAAGATATACGTGACGTTAATTATTACAACACCGTGAATAACGTCTGAACCCTTTCTGCATTCTCGTTAATTTCTTTTTATCTAACCATCAATATTAAGTGAATTCAAACATAAATGCATATTGTATATCAACTACCGCAAAGTTTTTGAAGCAACTTACGCGTGCACACTCTGCCCGGTTCGTCAGGGAGGTTAGGCGACTCATCGTTATATCCGCCATTACACTGACAGGTGAACGACCCCTCCGTGTTGATGCAAATAGCGTTTACGTCACAATTATTATCATCCGAGGAAAGACACTCGTCAAAATCTGAGAAAGAAAAAAGCATCAAATGCATTCACTCGAAAAGCGTATAGCTTCCAAGAAAGAAGGTAAAACTTAACTTAAAAACAAGATGTAAAAACCTACACAGAGTAGAGTGATACGACTTTATATCTCAATCGATGTACCCTTCATTTAATGTAGTCGTACATTTCAACAATATTTTTCTAGCAAAGTTTTACAATAAAAAGAGAGAGGCGGGTAACGATTTAAAAGCGAAACAGATGTGACTGACCTTCAACTGTCACAGAAGACTCGTCGATTGTTACATTGATGATACCCAACTCAGCGGACATCACCAAGGACTCCGTAAACGCTGTCGTGACTGAGGCGGCTGTAATGGGTGATGAGGATGAATCGTTGGATGCACTGTCTTCCTTGAAGTTAACCGTGTAATCGGCAATGATGGAACCATTGGAGAAGCCATTGACGGTCGTACCCAGGTAGCGACTAGCCAAGGAGCTCATCAAATACACAGTGTCAAGCTGATTATGACGCAGGTGAAAACAAAAGAAAGATACCTTGAATAGTGTCATTACGATTGTAGTTATCACGTCACCCAAGAATGTATTTTGCATCAGATCCACTAATCAAATGTAAATTCTATCATTCCACCTTAGGTAGTGGCACAGAAAAGGTTTTTAAGATGAACTCCTTAAGGAATAAATTCATGATAATGAAGTGACGGTGTGAATGAAATGCTATTTCTTTAACGGGAAGGATCGCCTTACCGTGGACTCGACATTTGACGATAGTTCTTGGAATTCTGCTGAAGCCGGATTTAGGAGTTCCTCGGAGAAGACCACTGCTCTTCCATCTATTTCCGTGAGTCGAAAGCTGGCGACAAATTGTTGGGAGCCTTCAAGAAGACAAAGATCGATATGTCATGAGAGAGTGCCTCCAGGTTTCTGTTCTATGTTATTACACGGATTTAAGCCACATAAACTAAATCGTAACAAACCACGTATTCCAGTTCTCTTTATTTCAGTTTTTTCTTCTTTTTTTTTTTTTTTGTGATAGAGTTGGTGGAAAAGAAATGACAATTTAACCTACTTGCACAAGTGTTATTCTGGTCTCTGGTGTATCCTGCGCGGCACTGGCAGACGTAGGACCTTCCTTCAGTTTTGCAGTCAGTATTGATGTCAGATGCACAGGGACTTGACAGGCATGGATCTTCAGCTTTCGTCGACATCTCAATAGTAGTCAAGTCTACTTGTGTGCTCACTTCTCTAACAGTAGTTTCCTCGAAGTCCAGAGTTGTGAATTCCACGTCAGTCGTTGTCTCCTCCGTTTGTAAAGTACGAGGCGGTAATGTTGAGATGATCTCTGCGTAGGAAACCGGGTATGGAAAAGAATTGCAATTTCTTTTCAATTTTGCCAAGGTTTACCATTTTCTTTGAAGTAAATTTTTATAATTAAAGTCATTGCACCATAACAAAGGGCATAGACAAAAGTCAAAGATGAATACAATTTCAACCAATCACCGCAAATAGACAAAATAGAGAAATAACCACCTGTGTACCACATAGAGACAACCACCAGCATTACAGCAAAAATAAATTACAGTGGTAAGAAATCACTGAAATCTCATGACGTAATATTTGATAGAAACCTTGTGAAACATTTGTTCTGTAGGATAAATAAGATTGAATATCAAAAGATGATGAAATGTTCTTACCAACATAAGTAATTATCACTTCCTTGGATGTGAAAGAAATAAGAAGCCTTAATTTCATTTGGTTAATATAGTAGTCAGTATGAATTTCTTGAGGACTATGATTACGATATATAATACAATTTATGATCGATATCAAATGGTACATGCCCTGCCAAGCAGTACGATAAATGGCATGCACTCCGGTACTTGTGTTCCAGAGAGGTTTGGTCCTGGAATATTGCGAGCATCACTTGGACTGTTGGAAGTGCACACATTCATGTAGATCGAAATTGCGTTCACCTGCTATCTACATATTGATGAATGGGTGAGAAGTGACATTTCTGTTTACGAGAAAGCGAAATTACTTACTTCTGCATTGAGGAACCATGTTACTCCATGAGCCATCTGGGGTACAGACTAAAACTGCTGATCCAATCAGCTCAAAGCCTCTCCTACAGCGGTAGAATACTCGATCACCGACGACAGACATTGGACGGGGCGGTGGTATACGGGGAAAGAACGGTAGATCAAGCCAGCGTAGGATTGGAATTAATCCTCTGTAGACTGAATACCTAATGTGTTCCCCTATGCTTGTAAGAAACGATCCCATAGACTTGACAAGAAGCTTGACATGGCTCAGCAATGTAGGTCGCGAATGTTCGCTCATGAACACCATTTGAAGAAAGCTTTTCATGAGATGTGGCATGTGCATATCTGTAACATCCAAGTTCATCCACTGCATGTTTCTCCAGTCCATTTTCAAGATCCAGTGCATCATCAATTTCATCTGATCAGAAACGGGAAGACCAGACAAATCTACCATTTGAGACCAATCGAAATTTTGCCAGTCCATTGTCATCATCACTCTCAGCATATCTCTCATTTCCGCAGACATCGATAAATCTTCCCAGTTCATTTCGCTCCAGTTGGGATTTTCCCAATTCATCGTCAACAAATGGGTCAAGAATTGTTTGCTTTGTTCTGAGAAGGGAAGTCCAGACAGATCAATGACTCTGGACCAGTCAACATTCTCTAGATCCATCATCATCTCTATCATTCCTCGCAAGTCTTCAGGAATTCCTATCGCTGAAACATCAACAACTTGGGACCAGTCAAAATTATGCCAATCAATTGACATCAATAATCTGATCATGCCTATCACGCGATTATACATCGGAACTTCAGTTACATGCGCGTAACTCAAATTCATGGTCATTAGCAAGGATGTCAATTCCCTGATATTTCGAGGAATAGGAACACCCGACATATTAACGACGTTGGACATGTCGACGTTCTCCCAAGTCATGTTTCTCAACATTATGACCATCTCCCTCACATTGTCTGACATCCTCAAGTTATCCATACTCATATTCATCCAGTCAAAGGTATCCCAGTCTATTTCAGGCATCATGACAAGAAAATCTCGCATCCAATCAGGAAGGGGAAGCCCTACCAAGTCCAATCCCGACATGTCCAAATTTCTGCTATCACTGGTTAACAGAAAGGTGATGAAGTTCTTTGTTTCATTGGACACTGGTAGATTAAGGAAGTCAAAGACAAGCGCCAAATCAAAGGCTTCGTCTGTCATCATACTTTGAACGAGGTCAGGTAAGTTTGTTAGGGAGAAATTTGATCTTCCTAATTCAAAGAAATCAAGTTGATGTGACAATACGACACTAAACAACTGTTGAAGGAATCCCTGGTAGGAAGAGTTCATCCATGAATTTGGGTCCCATTCCATCTGCCGCCAATCCATACTTCGCAGCGCGTTTAGAAGCCGTCTGTTTCCAACAGGTATTGGAAGACTCTCTACCATACCTGTAAAGTTCATATTCTGCCACGATGGCATACTGGCAAATGCGGAGACAAAACGTTTCATCTCATCTGGAAGTTGTATGGACGTAATATTGATTGCGCTCCAGTCCATGTTCACCCAATCTGTTGTCATGAAAACCATCAATAATCGACTTGCAGCAGGTGGTAACGGAAGATTCAATACGTTTTCCTCGGTCCAAGTGAAATTATTCCAATCTAATGCCATGAAATCTTGTACAAACGTTTCAAGAGGAAAAGGAAGGATTAAGGTTGACATATTTACAAGTCGGCGTATCATAGTGAGATTCTGTAAGTCCAACGTTTGGAGCATTGTCAGGATTTGATTTCGAACGTCATCAGATAGAGGAAAGTTGTCAATGTTCATGTCCATATTTGCCCAATCGACATTCTGCCAGTCAGTATATACCAGAAGAAGTAGCGACGTCTTGACTTCTTCCGGTAAAGGTAGATATGAAATCACATCAAAAGTCGAATTGAATTGTGTCCAATCAGTTTCAAGTAACATCGCCAACGTTCTATGCATATGTTCGGAGATAGGGAGATTCATGAGGAGATCTTCTGTAGAATTATACCGACTCCAGTCTGTGTTATTCATCAACAGGAATTCTCGAATTCGTGCAGAAACTAGAAAATCTGTCATGTTTTCTACAGTGAAGTTTTCCCAGTCCATGTTCATAAGCTGGAATAGTCTATTTCGCCACTCACTGGGGAGAAGAGATGTCATATTTATCTCATTCATGTTAAAGTCCTCTCCACTCATGTTTTCCAGAGTGTATATTATATCTCGAATGTTATCGGGAAGTGGAAGAAGTGAAAGTGCCATATCCGTCCAGTTTACATTGAGCCAATCTATAGTTTCTACAAGGGACAGCATTTCTTGCATTCTTCTTGGCATCAGTGAGGTCACATTATTCCAGTATATATTTTCCAAATTTGAAGTGAGTATCACATCTATGAATGAACGAAGGGGTTCAGGGATTAAGAGATCCATCATCACGGTGGCATTCACTTGATTGCTAAATAGGGTGTCAACTGCTTGTGTGACGTTAGCAGGGGGTGGTAACGAACTCAAGTTGAAACTTGACCAGTCAAGAGCTAAACGACCGTCATGTCCTAACTGTAACAAGGGAAAGCCTGCAGGAATTCTGTCATTGATGGCTGACAAAATGACCCGCCAGTTATTTATGGACAACCAGTCATAGTTTGCCCAATCTGTTGTCATGACCATAAGTAGGGTCTCACGAATGTAAGAGGGTATTGGTAATTCTGACGAATTCATAGCGGTCCAGTTCATACCAGAGAAGTCGCCGTTCTCCCAGTTTGTAGAAACTATTAGCTGGAATATAGTTTGTACAAAGTTTTGAATGAAGCGTGTGACAGGTGTGACAGGGAAAGAATCAGTGCCTGTCATTGGCCAGTCTATTGACATACTAATATTGATGAGCTGCTGTATGACGTCGATAGGACGTCTGTTAAAGCCTCCGAAACCTGGTAAACTGCCAGACTCTCTTGTACTCTCGGGTAGAGATGTAACATCAAACGTGACAGTAGGCATACTTTGTGTTGTGTCATCTTCATTGCCAGAAAACGGCCATCTAATAGGAAATCGGAAACCCCCACTCTCAGTATCTGCCGTAACAGTTACCGAATCCGTAGTATCTTCCTCATCATCATTGCCTCCAAAGGGATTCGGAATGTCAATGTTTGGGAAATTGAATGTTCGTAATCTAGAAGGAATATCTCCAAAATCAGGCGTTTCGTCAAAATCTTCTTGGCCATCAGGCAAGAAATCCATGGATGCTGTTGTGAATGCCGATGGGAGAGGGTTCCATGGAAGATATCTATCAGGTGGAATGATAAACCCGTTGAAAGGAGGGCGAGGGGTGGGTCCGCATGTAACTGTATGAATAGAAAAGAACAGCCCAGCACCGTGTAGATATGGCAGTATATAGCAGGATATTTAACTCATTCAGAATCAAAGACAAAACCACCAGAATGGATATACACAGGAAATACTTGAAGAGCGTTATTCACATTTCCTCTTACTTAAATCTTTGTAAAGCAAATACTGATGTAAATGATAAAAATGAAACAATCACCGCATTGAAGATATGATGTTTGTATGATATGCATGGCATATCAGATGCTCAGTTCGATAGCAACATTCACCATTAGAGAATTTCCCAATAGGAGAGGATGTTTGGAGGCCTGGATAACAATGAAAAATAAGAAAATATGAGAATTCCAGCGTCTTTTCTGAATACATTTTTCTAAGGCGTACACACCATTTCAACAGGCAATGACAAACATGTATCCACTGAAAGAAAGCAGGATCCTTACCCTGACATTCTGGAACTGGTCCACTCCATTCTCCATCAATACAGATGATCCACTTAAGCCCAACTAGTATGTAACCTGGCATACAGGAGAAGACGACTTTATCGCCATGCTGATAGGACTCCTCGTACCTGAGTGATCCGTGTAACGGGGCAGTCAAGTCGGGACATATAGGACCAAATGTGGTCTGCACTTCTGTTTGTGCCTCAGGCGTGGTTGTTTCATCGGGAGCAGCAGCAGTGGTTCTTAATGGCGAATCAGTTGTTTTTTCAGTGGTAGTAGGAGGCATAGTAGTCGATGAACTCGTTGATGCCATTTCGGATGTAGTCACTCTTTCTTGTGGTGTTGTGTCATCGGGTTCTTGGGTAGATTGCTGTTCTGTTCTTTCCCTTTCAGTTGTCTCTTCGGGTGACGTCTGCATTGCTAACTCTGTTGTACCGTCTACGTCTGTGATTGCAGTTGTCTCAATTCCTGGCTCCTGTGTACTGCCTGAACCTGGATATATCATAAAACGAGCGACTATCCTGATAGATCTACATGTACTTGTAGGAGGTAGGAAAATACAGTTTTTGGTTGTTGTTTTTTTTTAATTTTAGCTACCAGGGTTATCAGGGGCACTAGCGGCATTTCAGTGCGTTATTACCGTCACATTATGACACTGTAATATCTGTATCATGACTGTGTACCTCTTGTTGTTTTTTAGAATAATTTTCTTCAAATAACCAACATATTAATTATCTGTGGTATATTCGTGGAGACAAGTTGATCGTTTCCATCCAACTCTAGATTTCCAAATAACATTACCAAACTGCTAAAACGCAATTTATAAAGCATATTTTCAACTCTCGTAGCTCCAGAGATGCCTCATTTGCATATGCAGTACCCACATTATTAAACAACTCCCTCAAATACAAATTTCGTATCTTTTAGCACGTTAAATTCAATATTACTGGAACAACTCTTGGTATATAGTCTAAATTATAAGAACATCAGGAGCTCATGCTGAGTAGCAATATAGATACCTGTACGCTTTTAGATCCTGCACTATAATGTTGGTACATTGTACTATCGCGACATTGCTGCCCAGCTTTGCAAAGATGTGCAATTAAGTCGTTGAATAGTTTGATTTTGTTGTTGTTGTTGTTGTTGTTGTTTAAAGAAATCGTTTACCGCACTGTTGTTTAACAAATCTACAGTGGAACAGGATGACAGCTTAAATTGGGATAGAGAAAACAATCTTACATCCGGCCTTACATACAGGCCTCCGATTTAACTGAAGCGTTCAACGTTTTAGTGAACTCTACGATTCAGATATAACAACACGCTGCTTTACTTACGTGTACACACTCTGCCCGGTTCGTCAGGGAGGTTAGGCGACTCATCATTATATTGAGCGTTACACTGACAGGTGAACGATCCCTCGGTGTTGATGCAAATAGCATTTACGTCACAATTATTATCATCCGAGGAAAGACACTCGTCAAAATCTGTTGGGGAAAATGACATACCAAAATGGCTTCAACAAGGAGTCTTTTCAGGCATTATTGTGCTAAGAGTATAAAAGACGACACAATTTTTACTAATAATTTCTTCTGCTGTGTACAAATATCTCACTTGCAAGAGAAATTTAAGTGTTAATTTTTTGTCAAACCCACAATTTTCAATCATTTTTCGAAACGTTCGGAATGAATATCTTACGGTAAATTACGTTCATATCTTAAGGTCTGCGTCATAATCACATGCGTGCTTCCTATACATTGTATCTCGAGAGTCACTGACCTTGTACCATAACGGAAGACTCATCGATGGTCACATTAAGAAGACCCAACTCAGCGGAAGTGATCAAGGACTCCGTAAACGCTGAAGCGACCGAGTCCGCTGTGATCGGCGTCGTGCTGGAAGCGTTGTCTTTCAAGTTGACCGTGTAATCGACGAGGACTGAACCATTAGAAAAGCCATTGACAGTCGTGCCGAGGAATTGGTCAGCCAAGGAGCTCAGTAAGAACACAGTATCGAGCTAAATGTACATCGAGAACAAAGCAAATTTTCACTAATAAATGCAATACCACATTGCGTATGATTGCTGTATGACATCGTATGCATCATACAACTCATCCACAAAATGTTGACTCCGTTGAGGAGAGCGCGGCATAGGCATGTTAGGTGAAATTCCACAGTCTATACAAAGTGGCCTTAGTAGATAGAGCAGGATGCTCTAGTTTCAATGCACTGTCTAAATTGACGTGGCATAGGCAAGGATTTGTTTTGTAATGAGTTGTAGGTTAAGAAAATTTTGTATTCACATAATGATGTTGTAATCATGATTGCATGTACTTTTGTTGGAAATGAAAAATAAATGAAGTCAAATGAAATGAAATGAACAAAATGAAACAAAATGCAGTTAAACGAAAGGAAAGGAAACGAAATGAAACGAAATAAAATGAAATGAGATTACGATTCTCGGACAATGCATTAATCCCAACTGATGTTACTTACCGTTGACTTGGCATCCAATGCCAGAACTTGGAATTCCGGCGATTCGGGGTCTGTAAGTTCTTCAGTAAATACCGCTGGGCCTGAACTAAACTCAGTAAGTCGTACGCTCCCGACAAACTGCTGCGATGCTGTTGAGTAAGACAAACGATATACTCACAAATTTACCAAAGGGCACCAACACGTGTATTTGATTCTCAAATACTGTCAAAGCATCTAGATTGCTTTACAACTCTGGGTGTTTGTCAATTTTGTTTCTTTGTCAGTTTGACTGTCTGTTCTTCTTTGTCGTGTTCTTGCTCAATCAAATATTGCTGCCAGGACAAACCTTTTTATCTCAATGAAATATGTTTAGTGCTTTTCATTGCCATTGTGGTACCGTGGAGTTATCTCCGTCACATACTACTCTTGCGCAAAATCTATCAAAATGTAATGACACTTACCCTGGCACTCCGGAACTTCACCATTCCATTTTCCATCGACACAGATAATCATACTTGATCCGACCAGTATGTAACCTGGCATGCAGGAAAATGTAGCGTTGGCATTGTAAAGTGAAACTTCTTCGTACGTTAATGTTCCGTGCTCTGGTGAATCTAAGCGAGGGCAAGTTGGGCGAGTTATGGCCTCGGAAGTTGTCCCTACGCCAGAAGTAGTCCCGCCTTCTGCCGCTGTTATCACTGCATCGGAAGTAGTTCCAACGTCTGCCGCTGTTGTCACAACACCAGAAGTAGTCCTTACGTCTGCCGCTGTTGTCACAACACCAGAAGTGGTTCTTGCGTTTGCTGCTGTTGTCTCTGCCCCAGAAGTGGTTCTCACGTCTGCCGCTGTTGACACCACACCGGACGTTGTTGCAGCATCTGCCTCTGTTGTCACAACACCAGAAGTGGTTCTTGCGTCTGCTGCTGTTGTCACAAGACCAGAAGTGGTCCTTACGTCTGCAGCTGTTGTCTCTGCTCCAGAAGTGGTTCTGGCGTCTGCCGCTGTTGTCACTGCACCTGAAGTGGTTGCAGCATCTGCCGCTGTTGTCACAACACCAGAAGTACTCCTTACGTCTGCCGCTGTTGTCACAAGACCAGAAGTGGTCCTTACGTCTGCAGCTGTTGTCTCTGCCCCAGAAGTGGTCCTCACGTCGGCCGCTGTTGTCTCTGCCCCGGAAGTGGTTGCAGCATCTACCGCTGTTGTTACAACACCAGAAGTAGTCCTTACGTCTGCCGCTGTTGTCATTGCACCAGAAGTGGTCCTTCCATCTGCCTTTGTTGTCTCTGCCCCAGAAGTGGTTGCAGCATCTGCCGCTGTTGTCACAACACCAGAAGTGGTTCTTGTGTCTGCCGCTGTTGTCACAACACCAGAAGTGGTCCTTACGTCTGCCGCTGTTGTCACAACACCAGAAGTAGTCCTTACGTCTGCCGCTGTTGTCACAACACCAGAAGTGGTCGTTACGTCGGCCGCTGTTGTCACAACCCCAGAAGTAGTTCTTACGTCCGCTGCTGTTGTCATTGCAACAGGAGTTGTCACAACGTCTGCCCCTGTTGTTGCAAGGTATCATTTTCTCTATTAATCAATGCCAAATTTCAATTTTTCCCAAATCAATTCATTTAACTTTATAATTTCTTATCTTTAATGTCAGTCACTTTCATTCCTTCCTGTCATCTCTTCAAACAAGGAAAAGTAGAAATTACGCGGTGCGTAATATATGTCCCCGCCGGAAGTAGTAGCAAAATGTACAATATAGGTAAAAAGATGAAGGTCAAAGGTCAAAATTCTATGTAGAAGTTTTGAAGCCCTCACCTAGTGCCATCACATAAATCAAACGGAATCGAAATCGGGTTAGAAATGGCGAAGGAGTAGCATTTTGTAGCCAATATACAATATAGGTAAAAAAATCAAGGTCAAAGGTCAAAGAAGTCAAAGGTCAAAATTCTGTGTAGAAATTTTGAAGCCCTCACCTAGTGCCATCACATAAAGCAAACGGAATCGAAATCGGGTTAGAAATGGCGAAGGAGTAGCATTTGGTAGCAAAATGTACAATACTGGTCAAAAATCAAGGTCAAAGGTCAAAGAAGTCAAAGGTCAAAATTCTGTGTAGAAGTTTTGAAGCCCTCACCTAGTGCCATCACTTAAAGCAAACGGAATTGAAATCGGGTTACAAATGGCGAAGGAGTAGCATTTTGTAGCAAAATGTACAATAAAGGTCAAAAATCAAGGTCAAAGGTCAAAGAAGTCAAAGGTCAAAATTCTGTGTAGAAGTTTTGAAGCCCTCACCTACTGCCATCGCATGAAGCAAACGGAATCAAAATCGGGTTAGAAATAGCGAAGGAGTAGCATTTTGTAGGCAATGTACAATATAGGTCAAAAATCAAGGTCAAAGGTCAAAGAAGTCAAAGGTCAAAATTCTGTGTAGAAGTTTTGAAGCCCTCACCTAGTGCCATCATATAAAGCAAACGGAATCAAAATCGGGTTAGAAATGGCGAAGGAGTAGCATTTTGAAGCAAAATGTACAATATAGGTCAAAGGTCATGGTCAAAGGTCACAACTGAAATTCTGTATAGAAGTTTCAAAGCTCCCATGTAGTACTATCATATAAAGCAAACAGAATCAAAATCGGGTTAGAAATGGCGAAGGAGTAGCATTTTGAACATTTTGATCACACACGGACGCACACACGGACGGACGGACGGACGGATACACGAACGGACGGACACACGGACACACACACGTACGGAGCTCGTTTCATAGTCCCCTGCTCGAACTCGTTCGGCGGGGACAAAAAACCGTGGTTATGGACATACTACTATTATTATGGCCAATAAACCTTTATTTTGAAAGCCATTTCAGCAAATCAGCACTACTCCCTCTAAGATAGGTTCCTTACATTTTTCTAGAATGCTGATCTGATGATCAAGTCATTCTTGTGCCGATTTGGGTAATAGTTTACTTTACGTTCGTGACAGTTACTCAGTGGATCATATCAATTATCTCTTTATCACGTTAACATTCAATCCTCTCTTTAAATCTTGGTAAGATCATTTTTTTCAAAGAGCACTGAAACTGAAATTTTGATAGGCTTTCTCATTTTATGAAAATTTTGTGAATAACGTGAGAGCTGCTATATAGGCATGGAGAGCGCAGATCGTCTAGTCGGGGCACGGACTTACCTTGGCAAACTGGAACAGCTCCTGAGTAGACTCCATCTTCGCAGGTGATTTGAGAAGAGCCGATCAACTCATAGTTTCTCTTACATTCAAACGTAAGAACGTCACCATGATTAAAGGTGCCCGACTGGATGCCGTTCTCTGGGGTGCCTGGGTCCACGCAGTTGCCTGAAAAGAATAAATTCAGCCAAAAGCCACAACTGTAGAAGTTTCCATCAAAAACTGTGATGTCGTGTCAAAGCGGCAACGCGGGGCAAACCCTGCAAGTTCTTAATGGTTCTTTCGAAAGTGTTACTAGTGTCCTTAATGTTTTTAATTATCATCTTCACTGTTATTTTCAAGGACAAACAGCGACTTACTGTAGCATACAGGCGGAGCAAAGTCCCATCCCGACGCGGTACACGACAGTTCCGTAACGCCGACCGCTGTAAAGCCATCGTCACAGACATATACGAGCATGTCACCGTAGGCAAAACCACCCATCTTTGTCCCATTGGCAATTTGGCCTGGGTCGCCGCAATCAGCTGTATAGGACATGAAACACGAAACAAACGGCCTAAAATTAGTCCCTGGCATTATTATCAATCAAGAATGAAGCAATGCATATAGTAGACATAAAACCTCAATAGAATGAGCTGTTCAAATCTGATCTGAAGAACAAGACTGCATTTTTCATGTAGCAGTTTTACTTTTTAGAGAGGGGAGTTGCAGAGTAGTAGTGCGTTATCTGACCGTAAAGGCACTTGTACAAGTATATAAAACACATTTCTTTGTTTACATTTTAGAACGAAAAAGGTTAAGCATTTGTGATTTATATGTCTGTTGTTTGATGTAATTTATACGTTTTTCATGTGATGCATTATAATTTAGCCTTCGGGCTACTACTTTGCATGTTTGTTCCAATAAACCATTATCAATCAATCAAAAAATACATTATCTAATTGATCGCTTTCATCAGAATTTGAGTCTTAAGTACTTTTATGATTTTGTGTCCCCGTATCATTATTCATAAATAGATACTAGATTCTACAAACTATTATTGTTAATCAAGACTGAAATTACAATGGTAATATTGAAGCATTCGCTTGATGCTCGCGTGTAATCAAATGTTCATTAATGTGAATATAACTTTCAAACAATACAATTACAGAATTTTATTTCTGTGATATATCATATAACCTCGAATCTATCACAAAGAATAAAACGAAGGTCCAACTACCTGACTACTCTTGCCTTCTGCAACATTCCAGGGAATGATTTCTTTTCACGACTTGATCGTAAAAAGGCAACTGAAGATTTAAGAAAAAGGGTATCATGGACTGATCCAAAGGAGAAGTTCATGAATGACAATAGAATGACCACAGTGCATTCGCAAGAACTGATTTGGTGCTGTGATGAGATTCTCACCATAGCATTCAGGAGGGTTGCTGTCCCACCCTGAAATCGTGCAGGACAGTGGTGATGCACCGACCAGAGAAAAGCCCTCGTTGCAGCTGTAGCTCAGGGTGTCACCAAAACCGAATCCACCCGTCTTGGCCCCATTGGCAATGTCACCCGGATCCCCACACTCCGCTGGAAATGATATTGAAAAAGAAGGAGAAGATGATAGGGTTTAGTAGCAGGTTGGAGTAATAGTAAAAGTAGTACCGATAATACAGGTTAGAAAAAGAAACAGATAATGATAATATTAATGAT
Organism: Diadema setosum; assembly: GCF_964275005.1. NCBI lineage: Eukaryota > Metazoa > Echinodermata > Echinoidea > Diadematoida > Diadematidae > Diadema > Diadema setosum. The sequence continues at coordinate 30,677,639 of NC_092698.1, read as the reverse complement.
GTTAACAAAATGTTGATATTAATCATATTAATGTAATGATAATGATAATAACGACAACACCAAATTACTTCGAACAAGCACCATAATGGTTTAGCTTTACACAGGCGGGAAAAGAAAGTAGACGGCTACAGCTCTGACTTATATGTATATATATATATATATATATATATATATATATATATATATATAATCAGAGGCTAAATCGCACACTATTATAAGAAATAGATTGAATAAAATGTGAGTAGTAAGCTGCAAGCTGCCGCAGCTTGGTCCGTTTCGTCTGACGGAGTATTTCTCAAAATTTACGGGCTATACTTTTCTTGTTGATTTTTCTTTTCCATATACAGTTCGAATTATGATTTTACTTCTGACTTTGTTCATTTATCGAAATATAAACATAAGATCACTAATACTGTATTATGTATTATTGACATTAACTTTTGTGCGATTTGAAATTCTTTACCCATGTAGGCGTTATATATATTACGTTGTATTACTTTACATGAAAATATTTTTGAATTAAATTGAATTGGATTTAATCAAATGGGGCAAATTATTTGTATAGGGCCCCATTTTTCTCTCTCTCTTCTTTCGTTCTTTAAAACAACAACATAAATTGGATTGAATAGCTATTGATATGATCGGAAACGGTATTGATTACATTTCCGAAACATCACCAAACGGGTGTAACTGTGGCAACCTAAATGTTTAAAGTTACCATAGCAAACCGGCGGGTCGTTATCCCAACCAGAGCCTGTGCAAGAGATTTCAGTGGCCCCAACCAGCGTGAATCCCTCGTCACATGCATAGGATATCGTATCACCGTAGCCGACACCACCCATCTTGGTTCCATTAGCGAAGACACCAGGATCGCCGCAGTCAGCTGTTTAAAATGAAGACATTCAAATCTTGTTCATATACTGCATGGATATACATTTGAAACAATGTATGTAGAAATTTGACTTAATCGAATCAGGGATTCCTCTCTCCTCTTCGAATATGTTTTTGAAATGCAAATGTACTACTTTTTAGCGCCGTTACAAAGTGCACTCAGTGATTCAACGACGAAGTAACTACTTCCTCACTTAATGCTTGATACCCCGTAAGAAAAAAAGACATATTACTTAAAATGGCATTCCTAACGATTTTCATAGTCTCACATCATAATTTCACCATAAATCGACAGCTTAATGTATATATATATATATATATATATATATATATATATATATTTGTGGAATCTATTGTGGCCTTTGAGCAGAGAAAGAAATATATTGAAAAATCTTCAGCAAATTACACTGATCAGTGTTGATGACATAGGGGCGTCACATATTTCCGAAATGTAGCAGTGTAAATCCATTACAATACCGCTTAATCAACAAGTTCAGCTGTGTAGAATCAATGCATGCTTTCTACTTTTGTTCTGCTTCATTGAGCCCCAACTCTTATATGGTGAGGCTGCCATGTCATCATCCCTGTCCATTGCAGTTTGTTATAAAATTTTGAAAACCTTCTTTCAAATCTTCTGAAACTCTGTACTCAGCATGTAGTTGTTCATATAGTATAGTACGTTGTTCAAATTTTAAAGTCTGAAAATCATCCGGAAGTCTCCTTTAAGTAATGTGGCATTTCGCAAAGGCAAAACCTACCCAGACATTCCGGAGGATCATTATCCCATCCCTCTGTAGTACATGAGACCTCTGCTGCACCAACCATTGTAAAACCCTCAGTGCAGCTGTAGGATAGCGTGTCACCATAGGCATAGCCACCTGACTTTTGACCGTTGATAACTGGACCGGGATCTCCACAGTCCGCTGAAAACATCCACCAAAAAATAGGGTTATGTTAACATACCGTAATCTACAGATTTGTGTCATTGTAAAATTTATTTTGATTAACGGAGCTAGAATAGAGCATATCAGCATTTATATACCTCATATATAGAATCCTCTCATCTGATTGGTTAAAAGGGGAGTCATGAAAATAGCTGTACCCCATTGTTGATCAAAATGACGTCATGACTTACTGTGCCCGGGGCACAGTTGATTGACTGTGCCCTGTAAATACGTTTGGAGACAGACAGTCGCAACCCCGTAGGTACCTAGTGTACTACACACAGATCACATGTACGCACCAATGATACGACCGCCGAACTGTCGATCAGCGTTGATTACGAATGCCATGGTATCTATATTTCGGAATCTATATTTTCGGTATATAAAACAAATAATGACAGCTTGATATTCGGGGCACAGTTAAAATTATGTAGGCCCTCGGTGATGTGAAAATCATAACTATGCCCTCAGCTTCGCTTCGGGCATAGTTATGGTTTTCATATCACCTTGGGCCCATAATTTAAACTGTGCCCCTCATAGCAGTCATTATTTTTATATTAGTTCACTCACCACTTCTCACGTAAACTATTGTATTATAATTGATCCACAGAGATGCTCCATGAAACTTCAAATTTTACGTCTTTCTTCTATTTTCATTGGATTTCGATCCCATTTCACTGTGTTACAGGTAAAACGTTTCTTTTTTTTTTTTTGGTGGAGCTTCTAAAATAAGTCTTTAGCAAGCATCAAAGTTTAAAGCATGCATCACAATTTTACAATACTTGTCATCTGGTATAAATAAAGAATTTCAGCTCGAGCACGGAATGTATTTTGAAACCTACTTAGAAGATTTTGAAGATAACAAACCTGCAAAAAAAAAAAAGTAACAAAGCAATATTTTACTCACCGTAACACTCGGGTTGGTCATTGTCCCATCCCATAGCCGTACAGGAAATTTCTAGTGCACCGACCAACGTGAAGTTGGCATTGCAAATGTAAGTCATGGTGTCTCCGAAGCCGACTCCGCCCGTTTTCACCCCGTTCTCAAATGCACCAGGGTCACCACAGTCGGCTGTTTAGATTGAGTTTAGACAGAGGTTATTCCAGTTGTTTTTCACGATAGATAGAGACGTTCTGATTTGCTTATTGTTTACACTCATTACTTCATTTGGGTGATACAAGTAAATTAAGTTTCACTACGACAACTTATGGGTCCAGTTTCATGAAGAGGTATGCAAGGTTATAATGACTATAGTTTCTGTAGCAGGGCTAAGGAAGCATCCATGCATTTTAAAGACGTGAGAGTTGAAACTTCGCTGCAGGCGTATTTGCAGCCACATACATTGCAATTTACAACGATTGCAAACATGCTCATGAAGCAGGTCCCTCACGATCTACATGGGAAATGTAGACCTGCAGTTTACCGTATCATATTATGCAAAAGTTTGTGTCTCATCTGTGAAAAAAAAAGTGCTGCGATGCGATGATTGATATGTTGGCAATGTCAGAAAACAACAAGGTGTCGTCAGAGACAATCGCTGCCATACAACCCGATGGAGCAGAATACTAGTAATCATCTCACGCGAAGTCGGAGTATAGCATGCACCAACTAGATCGGATGCCAAGCCAGCAGCGCAGTGTGGAAAACGTACACACACAAAATAATATACGCACGCACACACACATACACACACATACACACACACACGTTTTTGTCACAGCCACCCGTCATGGCGGCAAACTAGAATCTGATTCCACTGAAAGGGTATGGCATTGTTAAACGTATCTAGAAGAGCACACAGTCCCGAGGAGAAAAAAAGTAGATATTTCAAACATAGATGACCTACAACTTTCATTTCTGCTATTTGTCCGACAAGGAAGACTATGACAAACGAATATAAGAACAACAGAGCTTACCGTAGCACTCGGGCGGGTCGTTGTCCCATCCCATGGCTGTACATGAAATCTCTATAGCACCGACCAACGTGAAGTTGGCATTGCAGGTGTAAGTCATCGTGTCTCCGAAGCCGATCCCGCCCGTCTTCACCCCGTTCTCAAACACACCGGGGTCACCACAGTCAGCTGAGTATGTCGATACAACATTGATTTGATACTTACGACCGTCGATAAAACAGAATTGTTTCAAATAAGTTCGTGTGAGGCGAAGATTCTTTATTATGAGCTCCTCTGTGGAGGCAATGCTATTATCATGAGCTTCGTAGCGGAGACATTGAATTAGCATAGGTTTGAAAAATATGATATAACTTGATCAGTTTGTAATATCGTTTAATAATTATGATACCAGTACTGACTGGTATAGTTAGTTTCGATAGGGCTCCATCTTTTGTTTAATTAAATGATAGCAACATCATCAAGCAAAAGCTGAGGAAAACTGTCTTGGCGTGAGTGTTTGAAGTGTTGTTGGTAGGTCGATTTCAATCTGCAGTGTTTCTCGACCTACCAACAACACTTCAAACACTCACGCCAAGACAGTTTTCCTCAGCTTTTGCTTGATGATGTTGCTATCATTTAATTAAACAAAAGATGGAGCCCTATCGAAACTAACTATACCAGTCAGTACTGGTATCATAATTATTAAACGATATTACAAACTGATCAAGTTATATCATATTTTTCAAACCTATGCTAATTCAATGTCTCCGCTACGAAGCTCATGATAATAGCATTGCCTCCACAGAGGAGCTCATAATAAAGAATCTTCGCCTCACACGAACTTATTTGAAACAATTCTGTTTTATCGACGGTCGTAAGTATAGACCAATAGAGTTTAGATCTGGCTGATTAATTCACATTGCGAGAAGAAATACAAATTCAACAAACGTCATAAGTTTAGCAAACAATTAGACGACTGTCAGTGACTGTAGTATATGAGGTGTTATGCGTGTTTCTTCATCGTTTTGTCAATAAGGGATGCAAAGCAAGTGCAATGAAGATTGTGCATTCAACACACATCAGTGTATGCTGACAATTAGGCATTAATATGGGTGCTGTTCGTTATTCCGAAGGTTCGATATTCCGAAGGTTCGTTGTTCCGAAGGTTCGTTAATCCGAAACACACAAATTCCCTATACCTAGAGGTTTGTTAATCCGAAAATGAAATTCGGAAAAACGAACCTTCGGAATAACGAGCTGTAACCATTAATATCGGTCATCATGCATGGTAGCCACTTGTCTACAGGCTTCAGTGAAAGCTGTACCAAAAAGGCATGTTTGTATGCCCTTTACGTTTGCCGTTTACTGTTTGATATTACAGCGATTTCTTCGGCGTTGTTTCAGGTTTGTTTGTTTGTGTGTTGTTGTTGTTGTGTGTGTGTTTTGTTTTTGTTTTTGTTTTTTTGTGGAAGAGGGGGGACTCGTTGAACTTGAGAAAATCTTACATATAAATTCGGTGAGCTTACCGTAACATATCGGAGGATCGTTATCCCAACCCGTTTGAGTACAAGAAAGCTGTGATGCTCCGAGCAGCGTGAAACCGGAGTTACACACGTGAACGAGCGTATCGCCATAGCCAAACGTACCGGTCCGTGTCCCATCCACGAACGGGCCCGGGTCTCCGCAATCAGCTGTAACAAATACAAAGTATACAGATGTCGTGATCACAGTCAAACCCACGACTAGAAAAGGAGCACGCAGATTCCATTGTCTCATGAATCGATACGTCGTCTTTGAATAGATCTAGACGCTAGGTCCAATTTCATCCGATTTTGGCTATTCAACCCAGGCTAAAGAGTCTCATTTGTGAGAATTCCAAATGACTATTAGACCCTGTTTAAATACGGCTGCAGATAACACTGACATTGATATGAGCAATAGCTGAATAGTATACAATTTTGTTGGAGGTAATTTAAGAAATGATAGCATAAATCAGTTTCATTAAATTCAAGATTTATTTACAAGTTAGATTTCAGATTTTGCTCTGTTTTCAACCCTCCGTACAAAATTTTGATTTTACACAGGGGTCAATTGGTGTGTATGGGAGTGTGTGGTTTACACCCTGACAATGGTCCTGAACAATGGCAAGGATTGGAATGCTCTATGACATAATATTCATAAGAAATTCCACTATCACAGGTAGTCTTTATTCATCCTAAAATGTAGTGTATGCAAGCACATGAAAATATGTGCTTATTTTTTTTTTCATGTGCATGCATTTTACCCTTTACCATCTGTAGACTAGCTGTGTCCAAGGCAATCCACATGAATTATTAATAAAGCATTTATGTACCTTGGAGCAAGAGTCCAGAAGCCTAGTCAGCAGAGCTCTGACAAGGTGGTATTCGTGGTATTCATGTCTATTGTTCAGGGTCATTGTAAGCATACATTCACATACACATCATTGGTTCTTGTATATAAAAGTTCAATTTTGTACAAAGGGTTCAAATTTGACCAAAATCTGGAACTTAACTTTAAAATTAATCATGGATTTGACGAAACTGATTCATGCCCTCATATTCAAATCACCTCCCACTAAATTGTACACTATTCAGCTATTACTCATATCAATGACAGTGTTATCTGATGTATAGTTTTCGGATCGAAAGTGGGAAATGTTTTGTTTTGTTTTGTTTTTTTTTTTTTTGGTAACACCTAAAATCTTGCACATATACCTCTTTAACATCTTTTCCAACTTACCATAGCACTCTGGCTGAGCATTGTCCCAACCTGAACTTGTGCACGAAATCTCTTTCGCTCCAACGAGGGTGAAGCCGACATTGCAATCGTAAGTCAAGGTATCACCGTACCCAAAGCCATCCGTCCGTGTTCCGTTTGCAAACTCTCCGGGATCTCCACAATCCGCTAGAAATAGGAGCAGTAAGTAAATCCATAGTAACAATAATGTTGTAATCCTGAGGTTCTTATCCGTGCTTCTTTTATTTATTTTTTTTATTTTTTCATTTTTTTATTTTTTTTTTTTGGTGTTGGTTGAGAAAGTCTTTTTTCCCCATCGTTTTATTTTTGAGTGATTGTTTTGTTTCCCCTAAAATTACATTGTAAGCTTCTAGATACTGATTATATCATTATCATTACGATCATCACTAAGTAGAGCAGTATATTTAGCAAGGGGTTAGTAGGAATTGGTACGGAAAGTCTCACTCTATTACTTCCACTAAGGTATCAGTGTAAACGTGCTCCCGATCATGCGTGGCTGATTAACTTTTAGAGAGCACGTGGCTTTCTATCGAACTTTTTTTCCATTCTTGATTGTCTCTCTTGCTTAGTTATTTTTTTTTTGTTTGTTTGCTTGCTTGCTTGCTTTCAGTGTCTTGAATTGTTCTTATTGACGTTTGCCAAAGATCTGACGTGGTATGGGCAGAAGACGAGCAATCAAATTGTAGAGAGTGAGGTAAATTCGTCATGGTTCCGGGTTTTTTTTTCCGTGCCACGATTTGATAAGGTCCATTTCATCGAAAATACAAGTTAGTTATTTATTTATAATTTACTGTAAAATGATGGTAACTACAACTAGGCCTACTAATTCCAATGGGACTGTAGATATTGCTCTTTGGTTGGAGGAGGGACAAAGACCGGTAAGTCTCGGATTCATGGAGTTGTACAAGAAGTAAAGGAACATACAATGGATGGTCTGTTGTTTGGCTGTATGTATATATATATATATATATATATATATATATATATATATATATATATATATTTCATCTACGAGTTCAAGCCGACGGATGTCATAATCTAATCTAAACAATGTAGTTGGCTCATGATGCTATAGGCAAGAAATGGGGTATAACAAGACAAGCGTTGCAGAAAACCGAAGGGAAGAGTCACCCTTCCCATCACTGATATAAAAATTACAACTTCGAATTTTCATTGAAGTGTAACCTGTCCAGTTTCTCTGAACTCTAGAGATAGGCATGTTATATAGCATTGATCGAGGTAAATACCCGTAAGAGTTATCGCAGCATGTCAATAAGACGGATAGAGACGCGTTACCTTCACAGACGGGTACGTCGTTGCTCCAGATACCATTGAGGCAGCTGACAACAGTGGCGCCTACCAGGGTGAAACCAGGGTTGCACGTAAAGCTCAAAGTTGCACCATTCTCGTACGAGCCGGACTGGGCCCCGTTTACAGGAGTGCCTGGGTCGGTGCAGTCGGCTGTAGATAGCAAGAGAACAGCAACTGCATCAATCTGGCGGGACGTTATCTGATGACAGTTCTCTTTCACCTTTCCTTTTTTGGGCCATTTTGTCCTATTCTGACAACTTTTTTAATATCCTATTACTTTTCTCATTCCACGCGCTGACGCATGGTGCTGTTACGTACCGTGTGTACTGATTTTGATACTTTGCAAGCACTATGACGACATGCGACCCGGTATCGGTTCGAAGTAACATCGCATATGAAAGCATGATCAAAAATCACTATTAAACGTTGTGACATACAAAATAAACATAGGAAAATAGAGGAAGCACAGGTAGACAAATTCAAGGAGGTATGAAAACGGGCAATAAACTCATGCTTCGTTTTGGTGAGGACAGTCTGTGTCAAGCAGTCTTTTTCTTGTAGCAAAATTATCACAACCATATTATGATTGTCATATTTTTCAGAACAGAAACTTTTTGTAATAGTGATTTCTACATTTTAGAATGTTTAAGTAGCAAATAGAAATATTGCATGAATGTAAAACCTGATAACTGCGAAAAAAGATCAATTTTCGTAACGATAATGCACAAGCACTGAATACACTAGTAACTTTAAAGTATGGTGAACGAGACATTAAAATCAAGAAAATCATATAAAAGAAGGTGTCAAAGCAGAGGGAAATGTCTCCTAAAATTGTTAATGATACATATTAAAAGATATTCGCGCGAATGAGAAATCGCGAGTTAAAACTGACTGATTTGTTCACCGATATTCGCTCCGGAACAGCCGTCTTTTTCGGGCCCTAAAATATGACGTCACGAAATGAATAAAACCCTTTACGAGTGCAGCGGGACATCGAGGCCGCCATTCATAAATCATGTATTTCTTGGTAAGTGGATGCAATATTTGGCCTGTCTTTAGTCGCATCTGCTTTCTCGGCTGAGACATTAAAACGTCAAATTTTTACCTTATATTGTACGGAAAGACTTTGAGTTTGACATCGAGAGTGAATTGAGTGATGACAGTGACAATAACACTGATATTGACAGTGGCAAAGTCAGGGTTGTAAAAGAAGCGAGGGAGAGGCGACGAATATGGAAGGCCGCTGTGGACATAACTCGTTTGGGGCATACATGGAAACAGGCATACGTATGCAACTGCCTCTCCCTGCGTATGCCCCAAACGAACCACGTCCGCAACGGCCCTCCATAGACGGAGCTCACTGTGTGGATGGAGTGCGTAGCACAGCGCACATTTCGTGACGTCATAATTTTGGTCACCAAAATTTTGCCGTCAGAGCGGGTTCAGGTGGTCTAAAAAGGGTCTCAAAACACCATCTCTCCATCGTTCTGGAGATGTTTTTACATTCTGAAAGCTAGTTATTCATATTCCTAGAGACTTAAGCTTTTCAGAAATGTATAAATTACCTTGTTTATGAATATCATCCTTTTTTTCTCGTTCACCATACTTTAAAGGAATGCCTGACTAGTGTGACGTGGTCGACTCACCTTCGCACGTTGGTATCTCGCGATCCCACGACCCGCCCGAGCAAGTGATGACCGAGGCTCCGATGAGCGTGTAGCCTTCGTTGCACTGAAACGTCACCGTGGTTCCCCTTTCGTAGCTGGGCGATCCCACCTGGAACCCTTGCCCCGGAGTCCCCGGATCTTCGCAATTTTCTGGGGGTAATAATGATCATTTAATGATGAGAGTCGCATTGATGATAGTATAATGGTGATGACGATGATTTTGTCACAGTGAAAATACGGCATCGCCGTGTCCATCATGAAGCTATGTGAAAAGTTGCTGGTGATTATATCAATAATATACACAATTATGTTCTGTAATGATGAAGGGGACAAAGAAGTGACAATCACATTGAGTTAAGACGTCAGTAAAGCGATAAAGTATCACTGTTTATTTGTTTGTCATGTACAGGGCGTTGAGAGCTCAGCGCAGACAACTCGGAAGACAACTTAATAACTCGTCATTCCATCTTGACCAAAATATGGGGGGAAATGCTTCAAAATTAATGATGCCTTGCAGGATCATCTGCCCACCGAATAGATGAGAATCATGCTATTAAAATCATAAGTGTGGGCCAAATTACGCAATGATTCCAAAAAGAAAAAGTTCAATTGTCGTGCGGGTGTGGGGAATCCGCTCCACTCCCACCTCTAATTCGGTTACGTCGCTAAATTGCAGTTTCTCACTCCAAGCCAGTTGACAAACTTGGTATCTCTGGCATTATCCCACTCGAATTGCACACATGAATCATATTCATATACTTATATGAGACTTAACTGTATCTGACTCAATCTGGAATATACTGACTTAATCCTCTGGCAACAGGCACTAGATCAAAAAGATAAGCAATTGCCAGGTCTCCATAGTTATAATGTTCAAACGCTCAGCAGAGCTCAAGACATTAATTTAAAAAAGCCCATAGCCTTTCCCTTGATAGTTAGCCCGCATTTGTCTACATTAACACGTATCTGATTCCTTTAAAGAGTATCACATATTTAAGTTTGGAGATTGGTACCGTACCGTGCAGAACAGAAAGACACTCTTTAATCGCCATATTCAAATAATTTCCAAACATTTAATATACTCTGCGCATGCCCATGTAGTTTCTCTCCTCCAGTTTCAACAACTTAAAAAAAAGCAAAATCCTGCTTATCATTTACACAGTGATCGAGTAAAAAAAAAATACTGCTTTATAGGTACCCAAAAGCTTCTCATGGATATCAGTTGATGTGACGATGATATCATTCTTCTTTAAGTGTACTTACGCACGCAAGTAGGTATTGGCTGTGTCCAAAATCCGCCGAGGCATGTGATACTGGGCGCACCCACGCGACTGTAGCCAGGTATGCACTGGAACATCACGGTGGTATAGGCCTCGTACGAGGGCGAACCCACCTGAAGCCCATTTTCGGGTGTTCCTGGGTCGCTGCAGTCCTCTGCGGAATCAAATAGAGATTTAGTTGACACAACGTATGTCGTCTATGTTGCATTCCTCATCAGCGTTAACGAATCGTTTTAAAAACGGCTCACTCACAGCTTACCCTGTAGGTATTAATCTTGGTTGTTATCATTTTTGGATTAAATCAAATTCACGTGATTACATGTATCCTGAACTACTTCACTATGCTGGCATGTTTAACACTTCATAATAATCTATATGGCAAAATACGTCACCATAATTTATACAAATAGTACACTGTTTGTGACCGTGCATCACAAACCCAACAAAAATTCGCAGGCAATGATTTTGTGTGAGGACTCAAAATTGGTGAGACGGGTCAACCTAGTTAATATCAAGTTTTTAGTATTTTCTGAAAAAAAAAAGTTATTCTTCTTCTACATTTTTCTAAAGTTTGGGATCACAAAAAGGAACGGGAACTTGTGTTTTTGCAGTTTTTCCTGAACACTTTCATAGTGTAATAAGATATGTTTTAGAGTCTCTTACCATTTCTTAAACGCTTTTATATATACTCTTTACTTTCAACTCTAATAACTCTAGGAAAGATGATGCTACTGCTTTGAAAGTTGACATATAGTCATGGATAGAATATCTTAATAGAGCATGGTCAATTTCAGCTTAATCTAATAATCTCTTCATATTTTTTTTTTTTTTGCTGTGAAGTTTTACATCCTGTGTTTTTTTTTTTTTTTTTGGTCTCATCCACCGCACAGAGCATGGCTCGATCAAAGACTCGATTCAGCGCTTGAAGAGACTATACTTAGCGTCTTTTCTCAGTATACACATTTTTGGGGGTGTGCTTTCTCTCCAAAGTTTATATAGGTTAGGGGAGTTCATTTAAATTGAGTTATACATCAATTTAAAGCTTAAAGTCTGCTCTTGTGTATAGAATCTGCTTTTAACTGAAAAGCCATGTCTGGCGACTTTTTGTTGGTTTTGCAAATCAGGGTCACATTTGTGAAATGATGTCACGAAGCCAAACTACTGTGACTTAACAAAGCAATTGTGACATCGCGCGCTACTTTGTAAGGTCACTTTGTGAAATGTCAAAAAGCAATTGTATAAACCTTTAGTGAAAGCAGACAATCCTCTCCTTTCCCTTTCTCCTTTCAACTATCCCATCTCTATGCAAGTCATCCCTCCCTCCTATTCCCCTTCCGATGTATATTATAATATTATGTTATGCTATACGGGGGCTGCACGCAAATCAAGCCACGCTTATGCTGTAGCCCCTCTGTATTATTCATTGTTGTATGTTTTGTTGTACTCTTGCTGTACATTGTACAAAGGCAATGATATTTATGTTTGTATATGAATGTGTATGTACAATGATGATACAGAAACCAATAAATCAAATCAAATCAAATCAAATTGTGATATCTCGCCCTGCTTCGTTATATGCGGATCCCCTCCCACACAATCACCATCCGACTTCTCGCCTCATTTTGTCCATTTCGTTTAAATTTTGGAATCAAAACATATAAAGAAAATTTGTCTAATTTTGAGATTATGGTTAAAACTACGGGCCTCGGTCTGTCGGTGCTTCCAATGGAACTATTCTTCACGCCTAGTAGTTCTATAATTTGGAGTCACCTCTTCCAACATTTTTAAAAACTCTAAAGGCAAACTAGATCTGTATTCTACCACTACTATTATCATGACTGTAATTTATGTCATTAATATTATTTTTTTTGAATTGCCTGCTCATTATGATTATTACATTTATTATCATCAGGTAAGATCATCCAAGTATTGGATTAAAAATGTGTGTAAGCTTAAGTACCATTAAACGCGCTTTAACTGTAAACCACTGTTACCAGGGGGGGGGGGGGTGGGGACCATGAAGAAAAAGTACATTGGATCTTTCAAAAAACTATTAAACAACACGTAGACACAATGACATCCCAAAATTCTCTGAAGGATCTACTGGAACCAATGAATACACATACAGACATACAGCGGTGCATACCGATTATCATTTCTTATACACTTTTGACACATACAGATGCACATCGTATAATACACTCACAATGGAGCTCTCAAAAAACAAACTCTCACATCATAGTTATATTTCTCCGCTCTCTCAAATACGCACATGCCGAGCACTGTCAAAATTATGATTGATGTTCTTACCATTATTTGGGAAGGTTGTGCATGACTTTCATAAGTTCCTTTCACTCTCTCTCTCTCTCTCTCTCTCTCTGCTGAGGCAACCGTGCATTATAGTCAAACTCCCCTGTCCCATCCGTGTAATGTATTGTATTCATAATCTAAATGATAGAGAATATAAAAGGCTCATATTTTGTCTTTGTTTTGCTGGTGCTAGATGCTAAAGTTGCGAGTGGGACTTGACACATACCCTGAAGTTTTTTTTTTTTAATGCTTTTATAATTCTCTTGGATCGAATGCATTTATCAGATTTTCCACAGATGAAGTGGAAATTTGAAGTAGCTGTTTATACGAACTTTCTGAAGACGCTTTTCCCTGTCAGTTACATCGTAGATATTATTTCAATTATTCAATCAAAATATCATTCGGTGTGTATTATTCTGTCTGTCTGTATAATTTAGGTATTCAGAATCTAATCGGAAACGCATTTTGTATATTATGCAAAATACCAATAATGCCATATGCAAATAAACTTATGTATATAAGTTTATACGTATGTGGTTGTATAGGTATGTTTTCATTTCAGGCAAATATCACAGCAAAGGTGAACTATTATACAATTTTTCGAGAAGAGAAATCTAGTGAAACCATTTGCCAAATCAAGACAAGTAACTATTACCATTGATTACCAGCAGAACAGAAATAAGAAATGTCCTCTCCCGGAAAATGTCTCTTTTTAGAAGGCTTTATTGGTCTAAAACGACTTAAATTTGAATGAAAACAGCAGTCTGTCTACGTTACAATCATGCCACCTGACATATTGACAATAACAACAAAAATGAAATTAATTACAGATTCTTTATTATTTGATATGCAAATATCGTCATTTATTGATTCAGCTTATTATTTGTTTTTCATATTTGTGGATAATGTACGTTGGAATGTGGTGCTATTGATATTTTTCACAAATCAAAGCTATTGTCTTTTTTACTCTCCCTCTCCAATCTAGTTTTTTTTTTTTTTTTTTAACTAGGAAGGCGAGTCGTAGATGTCTTTCTTTTTTCTAAGCTTATCCACGAGGTCACTCATTGGGTGTCGCCCATATCATTTCCATCAAAGGCCACTGTCCACCCTATATTCCATAAATAATTCTTAATGACGTATGTAAAAGGACAGTGTATGTAAAGACATTCCTGAATGTATTCATCTATCTTATACCTAGAGACAGATTATTGTAGCCGAAATCCGCCATGAAGGCCGCTAAAAGGTATGTTGTAAAGGGCGATGGCAGCTGGTGGTTATATCATTGGTTAGTGGTGCTAATCTTCTTCAAGGATAAAAAAATGAGCACATCGATGATAAATCACATGCCGTTGGGAATACCTTTTGATATCATTTGAGACTAAATATGAAAGGAACAACTGTCATAAAAATTACTGGTAGATTGGTACACGTATTCACTTATTGTGAAAAAATGATATGATTTAGGGTTCTAAAGAGCTGCGAAAAGTGATAAGATTTATGATTTTTTTTAAAGTCTGAAGTATGATTAAAAAAAAAAAAATGAACCGGCACACCGGTCGGTAAATATATGCATCCAAACTGTGGGGAAGACTGAATGATGCTATCAGTATTTCACAAACTTTCTTTAAGAACTTTGCATGATGTATGATGAACCATGGCCATTAGTGATCATATTATAACCTTCACACCTGTTGAAGGTGAAATAACTCCTGAATGTCATGTCAATTTATGCTCTCTGTGAAGAAGGATTTCCACAGAGGAAGATTTCAATGTCATCTCAACACAAAAACAAAAACAAAAACAAAGGCAACCGTGATGGTCATATGATGTGACCTCATGGTTGCATCACGTCTGTATCGCAGCGATCTCTTTTTGAAGCACTTATGGCACAATTATACAGGGATTTTATAAAAATATTTGTCTATCTTGCATCCTTGGTCTGCATTACTGTATAATGCTAATGACAGTCTGAAGTGAATTCAATAGTGATATTGCTACACTCACGTACTCACGCACACGCACAAACAGACAGACACACACAAAAATCATCTAATCATCGATGTCTAAACTTTCTAAAACATACGTATACAACTGGGTACGGGTCGGTTCCAGAACCCTCCTTCGCATGTAGCCGACGGCGAGCCGATCCGACTGAAGCCGTTGTTGCAGCTGAACGTCACAGTCGCACCTTCCCCGAAACCATTCGGCGCCGACAGAGACCCGTCAGTTGGAGCCGAAAGGATGTCACAAGCTGAGAGAAGAGATGGAGAAAAAAAAATGATAAAGACTGATAATGATGAATGGTAACAATCATAAGGCATTGTTTTTCGTTTTCAAATTGCTAAACAGTTGAATAGATATTTAATGTATCACCTTGTATTATGCATTTCATTTTATTGATGGAAATGAAGAATAATTGAATTGAACTGAAGGATGTTTACTAATTTCCCGAAGTTGCATTTTTTTTTTTCATTTGTGCAAGTTCTATTCTTCTACGTAAGAATTTCTACCATTATGTAATACCTCAGCATTGTCAGATACCCAATCTAATGTTCGGATAAGAAAGAAAATAAAAATCGATAAACTGTCATTTGTTTTAACTATGTACGTTCTAGGCAGGATGCGAACCTAAAACTTCCTATTTAATGACTTGAGATCTCTTTCCTCTGTACTAAACAGCTTGTGCATATTTGTGCGAAGAAAACTAATGACCTTCAATCTGGCCGCTTATAGTCATGAGGAGGGAAACGAGCTGGAGGAATAAATATTCTTTATCAACAATCACATTTTTCCGTAGCGCTCACCTCTGTGCAACAATAATGCAGAAACACAAACATGAAACGCATCAAGTGTAATGTGATAAACTACATGAGAAGAACAGTTTTGATGTTACATAAATCTCAAAATTATCTGTTATAGGGCCAAATATAATTCAGATATTCATAAAGTCTCCACTGACGGGCAAAAAAAAAATGTATCAAGCATCCTATGAGGTATGTATTGAACAAGATGACAAGTAGACACTGGCTGAGCTGATTAGGTAGACTCTTCCAAAGACGTGCAGTTGTCTGAAAAGTATTGTCACCCTTGACCTCTATGAATAGGCTACTGTCTGAGACGATCTTACGGAGCCGAGAATAAATCCCAATCACATTGACAGTACTCACAGGATCAACTGTAGCCGTATAGGTTAGATAATCATGTAATCGTGGTTTCGCTAAAGCGCAAATTCCATAAATTCATTAGACGGATGTCAATAGTGTCTGAATGATTTATCAGTGTTCGTCTTCAATAATCGTTGTCTTCATGTTTGAAAAATAACATTCAAGTATAAAAAGAAGATAATAATAAAGAGCGGCAAATTGTTTTCATTCAAGGCGATCATTAACGATAAAATAAGAGAATGCGCTCTCCAAAAATATCAGACACCTAGAATTTTTAAAACTTTAGACCATCAAGGCAATTCAATCATTAATCTTAATCTTAATCTTATCACTCGTCTGGTGATTCAATGTTTCAGCTTTTTATTTGTGAATGTCTAGCAATTGGTTCTACCTTATGACCATCAGAACAGAAAACATCAAATTAAATTCTATATCATTGGCACGTTTCTTCAACAATTAGAACATGATATCGATCCTGTCAGTAGATGCCAAAATCGTGGATAGAAATTTAAAAAGCATGACATGAAAATTTAGCATTTAGAGGGCAAACCATTCGACGAAATACACTATTTTTTTATAGTACGATGAAGCTATTTCAATTCTAAATCTAACAAGTAGTTTGATCACCAAAACTATTTCAAGCAAATTCACCTTCAAGGGGGACACTGAGCTCACGATTTGGCCGTGAGACTAAATTACTTTTCTGTCCACCTCTATTGTAATTCTTATTTCCAGTAAATCATACTTTTCTCAATTTTCAAAAACTGTTCTTTATCATAAGAAATCATTTAAACGAATGTCTGAAATCGCATTCACGTAAGACAGACAGCTAATCTAAAAAACAAAAACAAAAAACAACAAAAAAACCATGGTGAATATCCACTTGGTTATGGCGGTACATCCCAAACTTAACAGCACGTAGGTGTTATCTGACCTACATTAACATTTCGAAATAATTGTATTAATCACTATCAGTCTTGTCCCTTCTCTTTCTCTTAAAGTTATTCAAACACTGCTATCATGTACCGATAAATTTATCAATGATATTCTTGCAGCCGTGAAGGTTCTTTGTGCACGTGGATATTTGTGAAAGGTACAAAAGCTTTTCCTTCCCAATTCAACCCTGTTAAAAACTGACATTATCAAATGAACTATTGGAGAACAGATTGTAGGCTGCTATTAGTAACATTGGCGAGATGTAAACTGTTGGGTTATACAAGTAAAATCTAACTCAAACTTTTGACTTTATAGATTAAAAAAAAAAAACACAAACGTGTCACTAAATAATGCGTGTCTCTGCAGCAAGCTGTTTGAGGTGATCGAAAGCAGTGAAATATAAGGCAATGAACGAGTTCTGGGTAACAATCACTCTAACGTCGAAGAGATGTCATCTTAAATAATACATCAATAAGATAAGTACTTGATCTGTTCAAAGGGACTTTCACTCATCTGACTAGAGAAGTGTTTGTCTTATTGCATAAGGCCCATGTTAGACCACTATTGGAATATTGCTCTTGCGTATGGAACGAACTTTCAAAGAGTGGTGCGAAAAGGCTTGAATCAGTTCAGAGGAGAGCAACAAAGTTGATATCAGGAGTTAAATCGTTGTCATATCCTGAGACTCAAGCATTTGGGGATTCCTTCCCTAGAGTATCGACGTGAACGTTCAGATATGATTCAAGTGTTCAAGATTTTGCATGATATGGAAGACTTTGATCCAGCTGTTCTCTTTATCATCAGTGATCAAGTTACACGCGTTCATAAGTTTAAGTTGTATAAAGGAAGGTGTCAAACTAGTGAAAGGTTGAACTCTTTCAGCCAGAGAGTAGTAAATACTTGGAATAGTCTTTGTGCAGAAGCTGTCGAGGCAACATCAGTGAACAGCTTCACGTCTATGCTCAATAATCACTGGGAGTAGAAACATTTAAAAAAATCAATCCAGATTGCATAAACTGATCATCCCGTGGATACATCACACGGATCTCCTCAGGCTCGGGATTGAATCCTTTGAATGGCCCTCTACAAGTTTTCAACTTAATGGGCGTCATCGTAGGTAATTCGAGGTAATTCAAGATACACATTAAGATGATTAATGTGAACTTTGATAACACCTCGGTTGATGAGATGCTGTCGACCATTGATTTCTTTAAAAGCAAGATCCATCTTGTGTAACATACTTAAATCCTCTTTCGAGTCTATTTCGTCGAGGATTGAGGAATTGCTCGCTTTAGAAATAAACACATTCATAACAAAAACTACTGTCGACATGCCATGTTGGTGTCTATGTAAGAGCCGATCAACACAATGTTTTGTTTTGTTTTCTTAAATTACGTTTTCTTAAATGACTGCTTCTTCCAGACGGCATTTTCATTGATCAGCAATCAGTCTCTTGTTAATCTATTCCCACCTAGCCCTAAAATCTGCTTCGAATTCTAAATTCCAAGCAGATTTCATGGTTGAAATCTGGCTAGGCTGGTCTTTATTTCACACCAGATGGCTATCTTGGAGTCACGACATTGTCTGCAAAATGCTATATTCATTGCAACCATAGAATGCAATCAGATATGCGGGGTTTATATTTTATTATACAAGGAGAGTTTAAAGATGAGGGAAGAAAGATGAAGGTGAGAAAGAGACACCGAAAACCCACACGTAAGGGCAGAAAGATGAAGATATGAGAGATTATTATGTCACACTTAAAGAAAACGCCGGTGGATCGGCGCTTCAACTTTGTAACAATAGTGGTAGTCAACATGATCGAGAAGCCGGTAAGGTGTGTATTGTCCCACTAATAATAGCTCTCTTTTGCTTCCTGTAGCAACGCTACGGTGGCTTTACGTAATGATCTCCTCTTTCTTTTTCTGATTTCGTCCGTCTACATTTGAACATCTTTTACGTAGATTTTGTGACATAACAATCTTTTTGATAGGTCACGTCAAAGAGCGTGTAAAAGGCTAAAATTAACGATCGCTTTTGCTTTGCATGACAACAGCATGTCAAGAAGTAATCGTTTTTCTTGAAAACCCGAAGCATAGTTTAAAAAGCAACGTGATTTTCAAACCAGTGAGTAAAAAAAAATCACGACAACACGCAGTTTCTTTGTATTTTACATTTGTATTTCGGGTGCAAAGTTGTTTTTAAGCATATCGTGTCATAAAGCTATTTCTGTATTTCTAACCTTTTTTTTTTCTCCTCCATGTCAAAAAGGCGATAAGAATGGGAGGGATGAACATGACATGGATGGAATTATCTGAATGATATAGCAATAGCAAGGGCAACCTCAGCTCTAGGCCCATCGGACTTCATCTGCTGCATGTGCTCCAGGGATTGTCATTGAAGAGTGAGACTATCCAGGCACTCAAGACGATGCAAACTTCTTCTCTTCGAGATAAATGGATGCCAGCAGACAGACAGAGAGTAATTTAATCATGTATTTTTATACGTTTTTCTAATGACCTAAACCCACGCGAAGTATTAACTCCATTAATTGTTGTGTTGTAACGTTTTCAGCGTGACTAACTGATGTACATAGATTGTACTTTAAAAAATGACTTACCTTGGGTATTTTTTAGCAGTGACGAGATGAATAATACCGATAAGTAAATATACATCCATTGGCAAATGATTCTTGATGAATATCCCATTGCTCCCACTAATATCATATATCTCTGAAGAAAAAAAAAAACAAAAGAAAAGAGGAAGTATTCCAAAGCGAGAAGACCAGCTTCAAGCTTCACAATAATCCCTTGGCAGGAATCCTCTTATCTGTTCCCGTCTGTCAGGTGCAATTATTTCCCGCTATCACTTGGAGAAAGAAGAAAAAAGGTGGTTCTGGCACTGCAATGTCCGTGCGACACATGCGGTATTTCGCGAGACGAATGACCATTGCTCAGCTACTTTCTTCCACATGTTCACTTAACGCCTTGAGTGAAGGACACGCCTATAGCGTCGGTCGCTGTGTCAGGCGGTACCACGGTCCCGAGACCAACAGGGTTTCATTCGTGAGGTCGGTCCACTCATTTTAGCTACAACTTACTTTCACTGTTCCATAACTCTCTTCCTACCCCCCCCCCCCACTCTCTCTCTCTCTCTCTCTCTTTCTCTCTCACACACCTTTCTATTCAGGGTCTTAACGTTTACCCTACGCCCCTCGCCAAACAATAGGGTTGCGTAAGCTTATGAATATTCTGGACAATGGACAGGGTAAATGTTCCCACATGTGTATATAGTTCAAACTTTGCCTTGCACTTTTAGTCTTTCAGACATTCACCTGTTAAAAAGACTGAAAATCGAATCAAAGTTATGAACTAAACAAATGAAGCAAACACCATCTAATCAACGAGAGAACGCATCTTTCTGTTGCTCTCTTAACTTTTCTTTCTGTTTTGTGAACAAAAATTTTGTATTTTTCTCCTGTATAGTGGAGTGATGATAATCTTCGTAAAACACAATGTCAGGCAGAGAAGTAGCACGAATTGAAAAGAGCCAGCTGAAACGAGGCAGATAAATGTCGTGTTGATAAATATATGCCTTTTGTACCTTAGCTATTTAATGACTCTTGAATGTGTACGATTTTTATGCCAACCACTCGTCCTTGCATTCACTTGCTTTCAAGCATTTCAAATTCAAATGTAAAAAAAAAACCTGCAAAAATGGCAAGGGAAGAGAAGAAGAATACTTGGAGAGCAGCCTTTAGCACTGCGTGAACACTGTCCAGAAGATCTGTATAATTATATTTCAACGTTGTGAACATAAGGGTCAGGTATACAAAAAGAATATTAGAGGCCTTCGCTATTGATTTTTATGTTGGGTCAGGAGTCAAAGTGGTTATAGACTTGCCCATTATTGAACCTTTAAGGAAAAAGATAACCTGCCAAATACTAGGCCTACAGCTCAACCGAGGATCGAGTATATTTCTAAATACGTTTCAATTGGGAAATAATATCACAAAAAGTTGAGAGTTAATCCCAAAATGAGCATGTAAACGAAGTCACTACCAAATTCATTTGATACTGAGTGCTACATGATTCACTATGTTCAAAGTTCAAAGAAACATGATGTAATGGAAGTTCGCGGATTGATTTAATTTCAGTTCATTTCTTTAACCTTAATGAGCAGCTCTCCTCAACGTATCTTTAGAAGCTCCTTGCTACCCAGGAAATGGCTTTACGTTCTAGTGTCTTCATCTGGGTCTATTACGTAATGAGAATCCTGGGTAAGCCTTCCGTTAGCTCCTATACGGGTGTGGTGGCATCAATCAATGTACAACAATAGGCCTGTTGGCTCTCTATTGATCCTTATGCTCGGGGTTGCATTCTTTAAGGAACAGTGTGAACAATTCAATCATATGGAACTCTACTTGTGAATTAGTGCAGTTGTATATCTTTAGGGCTATTTCATCGTAATTGTGTCATTATCTTCGTTAATGGTTGAATGACATGCGCTCTGAAAGAACTTTCAAGGTGTTACAGTGCGTGTAAATACAATGCTCAGAAGCGATTACTATGTATGTTGTAATGTGGATAATGAAGTACAGTGCAGTTGCAACAGTATGATTTCGTGTTTGATACACACCAACATGCTTAAATACAATATGTATATAAGCTCACCCTTTTAGAGAAATAAACACATACACACCACAACGATCTAACTCGTGGTATATAAAGTGGATACTACCCTGGATTTGTGAACAGAGGGTCTGGGGTTCCAATCTAACCCGGTGCGTTCATTCTTGGATAAGACATTTTGGCCACTCTATCCCCTCCTTGCACAGGCCTATGTGCTCCTGACTACCATGGGGTAATGATAATGGTAGAGCCCTCTGAGAAAGCTGTGTTATTAAACTAACCTAGCTACCCTGATTGAATAACATCATGTTATTATTGTACTGCTCAAACGTATGTGCAAGAATGTACACATGCCCGCGTGTAAAATCGTGTTTCGCTGATACTCGTGGTAATGATTACAAACGCACAAATTTCCGCACTGCTCCTCGCTCCCCCTCCCCCGCTATTGTGAATGCCCTCCTGACAGATCACCATCGCATTTGTAAAACAAAATAGAGCGCTGGACAATAGCCAAGGTCAATATGATGCAATTTATGTTCTACCCTTTGTTTCCTTCTCGTCTTGGAAATCAATTGAATTGGGCGTAACGGTTGAACGCACTTTCTACCATTGCGCATGCATAATATAGCGTCAGTGATTTTGTTCGGCACAAAGCGCAGGCACCTTGTCCACCTCCCCTTTTTGTGTTACATATTCACATGTATCGATAGTGTTTGCGGTTAAAGAGGAGATCATATCTGTAACTTCTAATAACTCAGGGATAATATTAGTGAACAAACCATCAAACTTTGCCTCGACAAAGAATAGGAGGTAGAAACAAATGCAGAACGTCTTCAGACATTACCATTCTTTTATTTCTTCCACGTTTCCCCTAGCTCTGCTAGAAAGCATTTGCACGACCGACTCTAGCAGTCAAGCGCACCAAAATCTAGAAATGTGTACGAATTTGTGTACATGTTATTTATATACTTTGACAATACAGTCAGGAGCAAAATGCTACATAACTGGCTTACGCTATCGGCAAAGATACAAATTATAAACAAGTAAGGGACCTAGTCCTGACGATGATTTTTCAAACAAACTTATACAAGTGGAAAAGTGATCGATAAACGTTGAAGTTTCTCTGTGTCGTAGTTGCATCTTTCGTGTGAAATTACTGCAATGTTAATGTAAAATAAACTGAAAGTTACAGTTTACCATTGGGAGCAGTGATTTTAAAAATGTTCGAGTTATCAAATTTGATGTGTAGGTCAGTTGTATCACAAGAATCCTACCATATAAATATTTTGCAATGAAGCCTAAAATATTAGGAGATATCACTATTTTTCTCATTAACCCTTATCTGTAGACGGTTTAGTCTAGAAACAATTTTGTTATAACTATTGTTCACATTTTGTGTATTCAACAATACTTTACATTATTGATTAACTTTTTTACACTGGTTGTTTCTATCCCTAACTCACATTAGATTTTTATTACTATTTTTAAGCACTAAAGCTGGGTTTTTGTTTTATCTGCAAATGGTAAATAATGACTTTATTTGTCATAACGAATCAATCGTTTCCGGCAAAACACCTTTCCTCGAGGAATGAATATTTACTAACATGCACACATTATAGTTGTGTACCAGAATAATCTGCTTTTCAATCTTAAACTGTCTTAATTGTTTCACTCTTATATTTTAGCCGCTCGTAGCTCATAACCTTTGACGATAAGGAACATCGTCTTGACATATACACGCCATTTACTTAAAACAAAAGAGGTCCTCTTAGATGAAGATATTTTTGGCCAGGCAAACTATACTCCAGTAATATTTGTTCGTCGTAACTTTTATCCAGTGGCGTATCTAGGGGGGGGGGGGGGGCAAGGGGGGCACGTGCCCCGGGCGCCACTCCTTGGGGGGCGCAGAAAAACGAAAAAAAAAAAACGAAGAAGAAGAAGAAAAAAGAAGAAAAAACGAAAAGAAGAAGAAGAAAGACAGAAAAAACTCGCCCAGAAGGGGAGGGGAGGGAGAATGGTGGTGGAGGGGGGGGGGGGGGCAGAAAACCAAATCAAACAAGATTAAAAACAAAACATGATGATGACGCGGACAAAATGACAATGTTTATTGTGTTCACACAAAAATTCCTTGTTCTGTGAGAGGAAATACAAAAATTTTCGGCTCGCTCGCCAAAATTTATGTAAAAAAGAAGGTAAGAACAAAACGTGATGATGACAAAATGACAGTGTCTATTGTGTTCACATAATTATGTCATTTTATATTTAGCAGGCAAAATGTTTCACGGAGCAGCGGCAGCAATTTCTTTCGTTCTGAAGCGATCGCCAATTGGATCAAAAGAAGGCGCCAACGGTTTCGAACATACGGGGGGGGGGGGGGTGCGCAAAAAACCCCGAATCAAACAAGATAATAACAAAACGTAATGATGACGCGGAAATATACAAATTTCGGCTCACTCGCTCGTACTAATTTAGAGTATTTTTTCAAGTCCTCAGTTTGTTGGTATAAATCGTTATCTATAAGGCCGTCACTATATCTTGATTAATTGTAAGATTTGGTAAGCAAAAAATGACAAGAATTCCATGTTTTGTAAGCTGAAATACAAAAATTTTGCTCCCCAACATAAAACAAAAGAATGAATAAATAGATTAACAGAATGTTGCTACCTTCAAATACAATTTATATTCATACTTAACAGTCAGTCCGCAGCACCCGATAATTCGCTCGTATTTATTCAACTCATATGCAAGCCCGCTCTAGGCTTGCATACGTAATGAGCTGCGTAAGGGGATTTTGTCCTTGGGCTTTCGGCAACAAAAATACACCTTATGTTCACAAATTTGGTATCAAATTCAAGGAAAATATGTAATCTATCGTCACATGTTACTCAAAGTATTGTAAATGAAAAATATCATAGCGTAATTTGAGCTTGAAAAATGATGAAAAAAGTAATTCGTGCAGTACACGTTCAAGACGTCAAAAAAAATATCAAATTCACCTTGCGTCTCAATGAAAATGCTTTATTTGGTAGTCCATCTCCTAATCTTTGTATCCATGTAAATATCTTGACAATTTGTTGCTTAATCCGGTCAGGAACCAGTAAAATATACATCGATGTCAGTGCTGATCAGCTTGAAACCGTGTAATCTCTAGAGTAAGCTCTCTCATTGGACAGCGCTTGCATTCAGCGCTTGCATTACGTCACTACGCTGCTACATAACAGTTTCATGCCACTTGCGGTTTCTTGGCACGCGTGTAGTTCGAGCGCTGAATGCAAGCACTGTCCAATCAGAGAGCTCTTATCGCGCCACTGTTGACTTTGTGTGGAGCGTACTTCCGGCTTAGGAGTGAATTTTACAGACATTTCAAAACGGAAAAACTAGTATAAATCATGCTTGCGTCTCCTTGACTCCAATATATGATGAGCATCTAAGTTTCCTCTCTACGAAAAAGCCAAAATCAGAAACAACAGTTTCTTAATCCGGTCAGGAACCAAAAAAGAACTTTAGACGACAAAATCTTCCGTGAAAAGCAGGTAAAATTTGCGCAAATTCAACTGATTATTTAGTCATGATAAGATCCGATGTTATACCCAAATTTAGTATTAAAATAAAGATCTAAGACTGGAGAACAATTTACCGTGACTTGTAGCCATGACAAATGTATGTACAAGTCGCTACACTGTGAAAACCATAGCCCTATCAAAGTCTCGCAAAATCTCGCAGGACGAGACACCTTTCGAACGCAAAGATCGTCAACGAGAGTGCTGAATAAATCTTGCTGGATTGGCTCATTAGCATACGTGCTGCGGACTGACTGTTAATAGTCGGAATTTCAGCTCTTCATTTACCATTTTTGGACAGAAGAAAAAAATGATCTATTTCTTTAAAAAAGAAAAAAGAAAAAAGAAATGGCCTGCCTGATCCATATTTCTTTCTAAACAGAAGGAGGTATCTCCCATTCTGTTTATGATGATCTGCAAAGAGCCTTAACAATAATCAACCTTCCGCTGACCGGTCCTGGATCAACGTGATAATCAACACATTCCACGGAAGAATGACATTATTTTGTAACCGAAAGCCTTGGAAACATGTCTGAATGGTACAATAAAAGGGTAGAAAACTGGGTCAAAACGGACAAAATAAGGTCCATTTATTCCATGCCCTTACTTTAAGAATTTAACTGCGACATTTTTTTTTCTCTCTCTCTCTCTCGGGGGGGGGGGGGGGAGTGGTTAAAATGGTCGATTCTAGTATCAACATGTTGATTCAAATAAATTTCACATTCACTGTATTTTCTTTCTTTCTGTCCTTGTAGCGTAAGCTCAGTGTTGTTTATAGTTATCTGTCATTATAAGGATTGTATTTTATGAAAAGAAAATAACTTTGCATGCAAAACTCTTGTCTTTACATATCTCTATTGGCAATAACAAAGGTTTTTGTGACCACATACTCATTGCTTCATGATGGATGAAGAATTTGGAGAAAGTACACAAAATACAAAGATATTTTGTAAGACTGAGCATTACGTTCATCTATTATTAAAGAAGGCCTAAAACTATGTTAACATTCGACATTAGTAGTACAAAATTAACGTAATCTGTGTATTTCTCTGAACGACTTTGCTAATCATGTTTTGCCAAATAGAGATCGGGCGAAACTCCAGGCATGGCTAATGATTATCCTAATAGCCTTTCTGTATGGTATTTGCAAGGACTTTGAACACAGTTACTTTTACCTTCAGCAGACAATGAGACTGGGAATGTGTTGAAAGAGCGCGCTTATTGTCCACTGAATAATGACGTCATAAAGAATTTTGTATGGATTTCTCAATAAGGATTAAGTGCTCTTTAAATTGACATGACACATTTCATGGTAGATGATCTTGGTTAAAGATAAAATAAAAATATGCGAACCAACTTAGCGTATGCTGCAAAAGCCGAGCTCTGAATCTCTATTTTTTTTTCATCACACCAAATACTAATATTTTTTTTTTTAATCCCAGTAACTGCGTGTAAAAGAATAGTATAGTATTGGTGGAGGTGAGGATTAGGCTTATAACTTTTTGTGAGATACCAAGAAACCACTTATGAAGTAATACAGAGTATACCATTTTAAGTGGAATTATTATTATTATTATTATTATTATTATTATATTATTATTTAAAGATGAAAACCGGTTCTTGAATGGCTGAGACATCCAAAAACAAAATAACAAACAAAGTGATCCTAATAAAAGCTGGGTCCCACCTTTTATTTAGATAGCTTTGTTTTGGATATCTCAGCCATTTCAAAACCAATTTATGTCAAATAAATGGTGAATCCCTCTTTGAATTACATGCTGTTTCATATTTTGTAAGAGGTTTCTCATTATCTCACTAAAACATGTTAGAAACATGCAGTTAGGTTTCAACCAAAACTATACGATCCCTTTAAGCAAGTGATGCCGCTTTTATTTCCAGTTAACAATCGTTTTCTTGATGATGACGATAATAATGGAAAAAATATATAAAATATAAATATAAAATAAATATAAAACCTATATAATGACAATAACAATGAGAGTAATATGAAGTGAAGCTTAATGTAGATTTCACACCCGCATGGTTGCTATTTTGATCTTCAGGCAGGAACAAAATGTTTGAAGTGTAATCTTCGCTTGATCTTAAAGGGTGTGTACA
Source organism: Diadema setosum (assembly GCF_964275005.1). Lineage (NCBI taxonomy): Eukaryota > Metazoa > Echinodermata > Echinoidea > Diadematoida > Diadematidae > Diadema > Diadema setosum. The sequence continues at coordinate 30,650,156 of NC_092698.1, read as the reverse complement.
GTTCTGGTCGAGGTGAAGATTTAGCTTTTAACGTTTTGTGAGATATTCAGAAACCACTCTATGAGATGTCAAAGAGCATGCAGTTCTAAGGGGTATCAAAAGTTTATTCGATGAAAATCGATTTTGAAATGGCTGAGATATCCAAAAACAAGGTGAAACAAAGAGATACTAATAAAGTTTGGGCATGTCGCCTTTTATTATTAGCACTTTCTTGGATATCTTAGACATTTGAAAACCAATTTTCATCAAATAAATGTTGAATCCTTCTTAAAATTACATGCTCTTTCATATTTTATAAGGCTTTTCATTATCTCACTTAGGAATGTTCAAAACATGAATCCCTACCTCATCCAGTACTGTACAGTCCCTAGAAGAAGATTCTGATTTTTATCATTTTCTCCTGACTTTTTTGGACTTGCTACTTAGTAAGTTTAAATGCTTCGAAAACTTTTCAAAGCAAGTTTCATCTTTTATGCTTTTCGTGTAAATATTTCGCTTGAGAGCGGAATACGATATAATATATCGTATTTCACTCCCAAGCAAAATATTTCAAGACCATCATTGTGGTCTTGAAGCATTTCCATCAAGTATGGACCATTTCTGTTGAAACAGTTCGGGTGGACATATAGGCCTGCTGATCTTCAATTCTTCGTTTTCTAAAGATCCGTGAGCCTTCGTGAAAGCAATATTTTATCTTTTATGTATGTATGTATGTATGTATGTATGCATGTATCGAGGTATGTATGTATGTATGTATGCATGTTTGTATCTATTTGTCTATTGTCAATTCATTTATTTATCAAACTATTTTGTTATTCATTTCTTCACTTATTCATTTCATTGTATATGTGGTAAGGGCGAATTTGTTAGACACTAGAAGAAAAAAGAATATGAGCAAGTACATCAATTTCTAATGAAAGAGAGAGACAGAGAAAGTGTGTGTGAGGAATAGACATTGCGGTGTCTAAAAACGAATGTAACTGGAAATCAGGACGCCAATTAAAGAAATAAAGCGTACATAATCTCTAAAATCTGTAACTTTATACTCCTGCATTATGATCCAGTAAAATTAATCTGAACATCAGGACAAATGAATCGCTGTTCTCGGACATTTGCCATGGGTGTTGAAAGTTGAAATGAAAACTAAATCGCGATCAACGTGATTAAAAAAAAAAAAAAATCTTCATAAGCAAAGAATAACAATCTTTCCCTCCAGACAACACTAAAGCAACAGTCTAAATTTGGAGATTTGAACAAACTTATTCGTCCTTTTAGAATTTTTGTTGCTGTTCGAACTCATAATGAAGTGTGAGTCATTTCTGATTAAACTGTTCGTGTGGATGCAGTTTGTTCGATCTTTACTTCTGTAAAGACGTTAATCCATGAGCCTTCATGGAAACTTTTTTTTTTTTTTGATTAGGTTAAATCAGAATTAGATCCTGGAAGAAGAAGACAAGACAAGAGAGAGAGAGAGGGGGGGGGGGAGATTATGGTATTTTACAGTCCAACAAAATTAAATATGAAATCATGGTCCTGTGATATCACATGACGCAAACTACGAAATGAATGTTACACCGATTTTGTGCAATTTTCTACAATTTCCATCTCCATTCTCTGCCAAAAGATAAAATGAAATACGCTTAAAAGATAAATAAATGACTACGTAAATACATGAATAAATGCATAACAAATGAATAAACGAATAAATAACATCTACTCGTTGATTTGGAATTTTATCGATTGAAAACTCTTCATGAAGCAAATAACTTTGTACTCGTCTCTTCAAGTTCAAGTTAACTTATTTCATTTCCAACAAAATAATTAGGAAAACAATGAAATGTTCGCATATACAGATAATGTCACGAAATCACTACAACAATGCAATGGACATAATGATATGTAATTAAGACACATGAAAATTATCAACGGAGATACAAATAAATGTTATATCATTATGGTAAAGTTAGAAACAAGATTGCTGGAAATGGAGGGAACTGATAAAAAAGCAGAGATTGTAGTATGCAGTCCGCTCATTAAAAAAAAAATCAAATTGCACAAAAATGACAATTCGCCTAAGAGATGGGAAAAAAGACAGAGTAGTACACACATACATGCACACACACTCTCCAGCAACAAGGCGCTAGTCTGACTTTGAGCAAACGTATTCATCTTTTCAGAAGCTTTGTACCTGTTCGAAATTAGATTTCAATTTCATTTCATCATGCCCTATATGGTTCAAACGATGCACATCCCAGTGAAACTCAGTAGTATAGCATTAATAGAAGTTCATCAACTAAGAATTATAAAAATTCGTTGTTGTCTTATTACAAATTTACAGATACAAATTTCTACCAAGCATATAGCTTTGTTCTCCTCGATATCCATTTTCCTTCTTAATCCCCGATGTAACACGAACTTTAGGAGCAGGACGCCTCGTCTGATTCAATTCAATTCAATTCAATTCAATTCAATTCAATTCAATTCAATTCAATTCAATTCAATTCAATTCAATTCATTTCATTTATTTTCATTCTTCTTTTTCCAACAAAACATAACACAGAATAAATCAGGAGTTATATCATAAACATGTACATTCGCCTATGCAAAGGATAAATGATACAGATAAACATGAAAATGCATACTGGCAAAATTACAAAGTTATGCTTCAGTTGAGAAAAAAAAAAGAAAGAATTGAGAGGTCCACTAAAAAGCAAGCTTGTATGTTGTGAACCAATCCCCCCCCCCCAAAAAAAAAAAAAAATCTTATGAAATACTTATTTGCAAATACTTAGCACAAATATAATTTAAGACAGGACGAAACAAAACAAGAGAAACACAACAACATATCACGACTTGACAGAATAGATGGAAAGAATGGAAAGAAGGGGAAAAAAGAGAATCAAGGGTTCATCAAATGATCAAGGGTAGTTCAAGATAGTTTACGAGAAAACCATATCTTGTAAATAGATGATAGTTACGTAGATAAAGAGAGGTTTTTTTTTTTGTAAATACTTGCAACTGATAGCTGGATATAAAATTGGTGATGAATAACTTGATGAATCAACCCATAGATAGAGAAATGAACAAACAATAGAATTGCGCATCTCTGTTGAAGCATGAAATGAGCTTTTCATTTGACAATTCAGAGTATTTTTCTTTCTCCCACTTCTCTTCTGTTCCCCTGATTTATTTTATTCTATGAAATTTTCTCTTCAGAGGATGTGAGAGGGATAATCATAAAGCATTACTAAACATTCTCTTTACTACAAAGGAGAAGCAAACAACAGTAAACAACGGCGCCTGTCTATTTCTTGTCCTTCGAAGTCGGTTGATTTCCATTCTTCATGCAGTGTAGTTTTTCTTGGCAAAATGAGCATGATAAGCGGGTGTGGTCGTTAAACATTCCGCGGTGCAGTATGATGTGCATAGAAGCCCCATTACACTGAATTAAGTGAATATTGCCAAGACCTTCGATAAACACAGAAGCACACTTAGTCAGTTAAGAACCTGCCTCATACTCACAAGCGTTTTTTCTTACACAAGTAGTAGTTGAATTACAAAATATGTATGGGGATTTATTTCCTTCCCTCTCTCTCTTTATTGGTTTAATTTCCTCTCACTTTCATTTCCGCTCTCATTCTTTTCTCTCTTAAATCAAAACGTGCTTTAACCGCTCCCGCTCAAACACTAAATATATATACCCTCTCTTCTTTTTTACTTATTTTCCTCTAATTTGTCTCTTTATGTATTCTCTTATTTACTCAAAGTCCATACATTAATTTTCGGGCCGCCATCAGAAATAAACAAACAAACAAACAAATAAATAAACTGTTTATGATAGTGTCTTCTTTATTTTTGAATTATCACTTCCAAGAGATTAATTACATGATTACGTGGGAACGTAGTGAAAAACGGATTAAGTAAAGTATATTGTGTCTCATATTCAGCTTGCAACCGATGTAAAGTGTGTCAAGTTATGTGACTATTTTTTGTCAGGTATAAATAGAGGTTTGTTTGTGTTCGAAAAATGAAGAAATAAAACAATAAACCAAACCAGAGCAAACCACAGCAAAGTGTATGAACTACTGATGGGACTGCTCTGCATAAAAATACTAAATCAAAACAAAATAAGTAAATCATACTTTATCTTTAAATTCATTCTTCATTTCGAAGCTTTTTTTTTAATCCCTCCTTCAGTGTGATTTTAGACCGATCCATCCTCTTCCAGCGGGCGCTCCATATACATGTCAGTAGTTGACATACTTGTCAGTCTCGCCCTATATAATAAAAAATATAGTTTCTGATTTTGCCTTCATCCTTTGGTTGTCTATCTATTACGTCTTTTCATGCACCTTTTCGGAAATTGTTCTCTCTACGTTTCCTTTTTATATTTGTCAATATTATGTCAAACCTCCACCTTTACGTTGATTATGTTTTTGCTTTCCTTCCACATCAGAAACTATCCGCAGCACCCTTGCCCCAATTTCCACCCCCCCCCCCCACACACACACACCATTCCTATTACAGAGGATTTCTTATTTCTGGCTTAAAGTCAGTCCCATCCCCCCAACCTATTTTCCCCTATCTCCGTCGCCTATTCATCCATAATCATGTAAAGACGGTTTCTTGTCTTTCTAGGCCTTCAACACTGTTTCTCTTTCATTTTTTTTTCAGTTTGTTACTGCAACATTTTTTTTCTTCAAGAATACAATGTACAAAAAAAAATACATTTTGCACAATAAATTTTCCTCTGCCTGCCTTTTCCTTGAGTTCACCTTCACTCTGAAGGTCTTGATGTATAGGTTATCCAACTACACGCAGCTGATGACATTTCTACCATGCTATATCACAGAACGAGCGTTTCTGATGAAATAGATCTTTGATTCTTTGATATTTTTCATCTTTCCGCCGATGCAAACGCAACGTGTTCGTTCCATGTGTGCTTGAATATCAAACTGGCTGAGACGTTCGGTCTCGAATGATGTAATCTTCGACCACGACCTATATAGAGGTACATGTATTGGATTCAGCATGCCAGTACAGTTGTATTGACATTTATTTATAAATGCTTGTTATTTTCCTTCATTTGCTTTAGCTACTTTATTTATTATTCCATAGATTTATTTACTTGTTTGTTTGGTTGGTTTTTTTTTGTATGTGTGTATACTCACAATTCCACTTATAATTGTCTTTGAATAAGTGGCAGTGTCCTGAGAGACATTATACGTCATAATAGCTTGGGCAGCGAACGTGATGTGATTTCCGCCAGCTTGTCTCCAGACTATAGGCTGTGGAATGACAGTAAAGAAGAAGAAAATATACGGAGAAGAAGGAGGAGGGGAGGAGGAGGAGGAGGAGGAGGAGGAGGAGAAGGAGAAGAAGAAGAAGAAGAAGAAGAAGAAGAAGAAGAAGAAGAAGAAGAAGACGTGAGGTGACTCCTTCACTGAATGAAATGATAAAAAAAAATATGATCATTCTTAGTAACTGACTGTGCGCGCCACCACAATCGAGCACGTGAAGGGAATGGTGGCAGGGAAGGAACCTGACAAACGCAGATGATTATAAAGATTTGACTTTGTCTTTTTTTTAATCCCCTTTACCATCTTGACCTACTCCTACGCTGAGCCTGTAGTACCTACAGGGCTCACTGCGGGGCTTTTCTTCTTCTTCTTCTTCTTCCTCTTTTCTTCTTCTTTCTCACACAAATCGACAAAAATTCGATGGCAAATACGAAGAGGAGAAAAAGTGAAAGAATTAAAGGAAGCAGACAAACACTACTACAGTGGCAAATACTCAACTACTGCATACTGTGAAGTTTTACGCACGGGGAGAGAAAGAGAGGGAGAGAGAGAGAGAACACACGCACGTACATGACATAGGGAAATGGTTGTTGGCATTTGTCCTCTTATTCAAAACCGTGTAACTCACTTGAGGGAAGACAGCCCGGCAAATACCGGTATAACTTTGGGAAGGGGTCAAACAAAACGAAAGAATTTGAAGGATTACATGGAAGGGAAGGGCCACAATTACACTGACTCGACGGAAAAGGGACAAGCTAACACTGAGGGGAAAAGGAAAAAAAAAATTATCATCATCACTATCATAATGATGATGATAATCATTATCGCTATTTCTTATGAACAAAAAAGTTTTATTATTGTTGCTATCGTTATCACTATAATCATAACCATCATACGGATACTGGACAAAACAGATGTACATGAATAGAGAAAATGATATAAGGAATATCAGAAAAAGAAAAAAAGAAGCAGAAATCGAGAGATACAGGTATTTTTTTTTCACATACAATCGTCACAAACTTAGATGTCTTTCCTCTACCCCTCCTCCCTCCCTCCTTCCCTCTCATCACTAGTCATTACAGTATTTGTCATGAGCTACTGTGTTGATTACGATGTGTAAGTATCTTCAGCGATCGATTTCCGTTGTATTCTTTAATGGAATATGTTCATATTTTCGGCACGGCATTAGAGTAATGTGGCACGTTGTTTGTGAATTTATAGGCGACTGAGGGAAATTGTTATTCTCCTTTTTCACCCTTTCTCAACCGTCAGCATGGAGCTTTATGGCTAAATTATTTCGTTGGTTCATGTTCAAATCACACCAATCTGTCGCAATATGCTGCGTCAGAGGTTGTCCGAAATAACCTCGTTATATCTACCTTCCCTCTTTGTGTTGTTTGCTTTGTTACGTAATGGCATTGTTATACCCTCATTGATGTCACGCTCTATCCCTAATGTTTGCTTTGGGCAGCTTTTCCATTGTTTGTTGGGCGTTGCCGAAAACTTACGAAAGTGCGGAAACGAAGCTGGGGTAAGGGGGGGGGGGCGATGGAACTGATGATTATTCGTGGTGTATGAGTGCCGATCAGTTTTTTAATCAAGAAATGAAATGTAAGTGAAACGAAATAAAAAAACAACTCCGTAGTTGTTATTTCAACTTCTGAATGCACAAATGATTTTCAAAAAAAAAGGGAGAAGAACAATAACAACAACATATGGGAAGGACATAAAGCCTTCTAAAAGTAATGTTTGGCCGCCTTTAAAATACAAAGCAAACTTGGCAAGTGAAACAACAACAGCAGACAAATAATACATAAGCTGACGTGAGTGATGTCTCACGCTCCGTTTCTATGGCGACATGAAGAGGACGATATACGGTCGCACTTGCCAATGAATCGGGACCTTTCAATCTCTCGCATCATAGCAAATCACCTTACACATTATGAAGTATTCTTAAAGGAGTTAGAGTGTACCTCAGCAGAGGTACTACTTTCGATTGATCAGGGAAAAAACAAAGACAAACGTTGAGCGAACGTGAAAAAAAAGCACGGACACAATAGGGAAAAGATTGCAGTCACTAAGTGCTACAAAAAAAAAAAAGAAAGGAAGTGACATCTGACAAGATACAGTTCCTATCATTATCACTGAAAGAAGAAGAACTAGGCAAGATATGAAATACGAAACAGGAACCTCTTAGGGATATATGAAACTATGGATACTTTCGAATTACTTAATAGTATAAACCTACCGTAAGCTAGAAATTATGAAGTAAACTACCAGAAACACAAGAAAATCAGAATACTAAACACCACGAATCAGTAAATGCATAAAGAAAATTCGAGTCTATTGGGCTTCATTTTTATTGTGTTTTTGGAGAGGGGGCAGAAAGGAAAAGAAAGAAAAAGTTACACAAACCAGCTGACTGGACTTTTCAGACTTTCAGGTAGTAGCTCTATTATACTGTTACCTTCTGCTGGCTGGGGACATCGAGGAACTCTCTGGCTGAACGGCAAAAGAGGGCGCTGTCTTCGTCTCTGCGGCACTACTCTGTTAGTAGTAGACTGAAGAATAATCGTAGGCAATGTGTCGTTGTATATTCACGACTTTTTCTTTTAATCCTAGCAGGCAGTAACCAGAAATGTGTCTATCATTACCAATGTCTATAAGCTATATTAAAGTGCCAACGTGCTATCATGAAGCCGAATACTATCAACACACAGCCGAGTAAGAACGTGCTTTATTCTGCTCTTTTGTGGTATTGCAGAAAATGACTTTGAAATCTTACAGAGTAAAACTTTGGTTCAAATCATTGGACAAGGTATTTTTAAGTATCTTTTTCCCCTTGACCAAGATGTGCAAATGGGTGCCTACTTAAGTTGGGGTAGACATCGTACGTGGCAGGACCTCTCGCAGAAGACAGAAGTTATCGTTATCATTGCTGTTGTTGTCATTATTATCATTAATATTATTATTGTTATCATTATTATTATTATTATTATCATTATTATTATTATTATTATTATCATTATTGTTATTATTGTTATTATCATTATTATTGTTTTTTATTATTGTCATTATTATCATTATTATTATTGTTATTGTTATTGTTATTATTGTCATCATCATCATCATCATCATCATCATCATTATCATTAAGATAATGATGATGATGATGATGAGGAGGAGGAGGATTATCATCACCAGTACCATATAACTACATTACTGTGATCACAATCTTTGTTGGTGGCACCTTGCTAGACGTACATTAGAGTGATTCCAGATCTACGACAAACGCCTGCTATAACTCGACAATTAGAATGTTACCCTCTCACATCATACCGTATTTGAGAACTGGGGCCGTATTAGCCATGAGGCAGAATTTCTTTGCATAGATAAAGATGAAATCGTCATCCTCTTTGCCAAATTCGGATCTCCCAGGAGAGATAGTATCCGGGTTAACACAAACACAACCCACGCTGAGTCGCCAAAAGCTGCCAGCATTACAGCACACGAGATCGCACTACAGCGCAGTGAAACTTGAACGACGTGTACCTCGAGTGGTAACTATTGCGCTCCGGCCTGTATATTATCCATCGCCTTTGAAATGGTGTCAAGGAGAAGGTACTAAGAAGAGTGGCTCAAGGGTTCCTCCCTAAAAGTCTTGTTACACACTCCCCCTCACCACCCCCACCCTCCTCGGATTTTCATTATTTATGGACCATATTCAGCTGTTCTTGTGTGCATATATGAGGCAACATAGAAAAGATAGTCAAAGGAGAACAGAGACAACCGACCTGTAGCTGCAGTCAGTGGCACGAGGAAATTCTGAATATTGCATGATATAGTTGAGTCATCACATCATTAAATGTTGGCACGCAGTCCAATCACTTCATCCGTATAATCGATGATAATATTGACTCTCCCTCCATCATCCCCGGTTGACATTATTACTCACTCGTGTTAGCGTCTCCTTAAGACAAGGAGAGAAAAAGATGCGACATTGTCGTTATCGGGCGTCAACTGAATCGAGAATGGGAGGAAGGGGCAACTCTGCTAGGGTGTAAAGGGGTAATATTGAGATCCAACAGAGACACTAGATAGCCTCAGGGTCCTCCTCAAACTATCAGGAATTCAAAGTAAACTAAAAAGAAGGACATTATTGTGTCGTTTTCTTTACCCCTACACAAACCAGCCTGTAAATCACAGTGAGCCTGGATAATCATGTAGACGCGCAATGTGGCAGAGTTTATACATGCAGATAAATTAATGTTTCTAATCGAAGCTGCGCTTGTAAATCATAAATAAATCTATGTACTAAGAGGTGACTTGTTCTGGGTGATAATCTTTTGGCAAAATGAATTGTCACAATGAATCCATCATTATTATTTCTGTTGTAATGTTTATAAATGAGAAGTATGAAAATGAAATGAATGAATGAATGAATTGAATTATGTGTATATAACGGCGCTCCTTATCAGAGAGAGACGTTTTCTCCGACTGCAGTATAGCTACCACTGTGAGTGCTCACACCGGTGATTTGTACAACATTCATACGTCGAAAGTAAGAAATTTTCCGGCATCTTACCGGCAGTTTGAATATTGGAACTATTGCTTTAGAGTACTCTACACATGTTTCTCTTTGGTAACTGAGTGTTCAATCAGAAAGGACCCTCCAGTCTCGAAAAAAAAGGAAAAATGCTAAACACCGGTTTCTGGAAGAAGCATTCAGAAAAGCAGATGCCTCGATTTTCTTCTTTTTATTTGTAAAATGATACAATCTTGAATAGCTATTGCTTAAATCGTTGATGATGATACTGGCCTTGCAAAAGAATTGTATTCACTCCTTTGTCTTTGTGTCAACATGTTTATGTTTATTGGTCTCGTATCATTTTACATTACATCGTATTCAAAAGTCGCAGACACGCAAAAGCATGACTTAATCTAGGCGTTCCCACTTTTTTTTTTTATCGGTGAAAATATTCTAATCCCTTTACTTTGTTTACTACCATTATCTTCGACGTAGGAATTCTTTCAGCAGACGTGCATCACAAGGTTAACTCGTGATAACCTGAGCAACTTCTCTGCGCTCGCTTTTCGAGTATACCTGCACCAGTGATTTGACAGACATGGTGGGAAATTGATGCGTCAGTGAAGTGCGAGCGGGTACTCCAGGTTCTTTGAATAGAGGTGAAAGGCGCGTTCCTCAGGACTCGGGATAAGAGTATCTGCGATACTACCGCACTCCAAGTTGTCATGTTACCGACTTCCCGAGCGTACTGAAGTGGGACTAACGACTGACGAATATCAAGCAAAAAATCAAGAAGAAGAAACCTCTCCAAAGGTTCCCCCTACTTTTAAAGCATATCGGCCTTTGCATTCCTCTCCTCCTCCTCCCCCCCCCCCCCCCCAGCCGCCGCTCAATCGGCCGCAAGATAAGCAGTTTGTGTGAAGATTATTCAGTGATTCTAGTGATTGTGAGGATTGCCATTTAGTGAGACGTCAAGGTGAAATTGCTATCTTCCACAGCGGCTCATTATAGCTCATGATGGCGCCGTTGTACAACGTACGTACAACGTATCTTTTCAGGTAGTCTTGAGGCAAACCATCGCCCTGCGCTCCCCCTTCCCCCTCCCCCTCCTCCCCCCCCCCCCCCCTCTCGTTCTCTCTCTCCCTCTCTCACTCCCTCTCTCTCTCTCTCTCTCTCTCTCTTTCCGTACATGCATTTGTACGAAATGCGCAAATATGTAGTTAAAGGTCGCCTTTCAAAGGTCAATGTCATGATTACAGTATTTTAAGTGCAGTTCACATAAAATGAAGAGTATCCATTCAAATGCGAAACAACAACAACATATTATGTGCTAAAACACGCAACTTCAAGGACAAGATTTATACAAGATGATGCCAGTCACGTTTGACAATGAAAGTTCTACTACAGCCTGTTCGGGGTGCAAAATAAATAAAAAGCATAAATGCTAAGCAAACACACATGAGGAAAATATGATGAGTTTTCATCTTGCCAGGATGTGTTCAGCCTTGGAAAAAAAAAATGTTTTGCTAGCAATGTAACTCACGATCTAGCCTTTCAACCTCGCAACTCTTCGTAAAAAAAAAAAAAATGGCAGCAAGGCTATCTGTGAGAACAGCGTTAACAATGAAGAAGTTAGCGAGGGTAAATAAAAACCATATTACTGTTATTATTACAGATCAACCATTAGAGGTTAAACAGAAATGTTGTAGTATTATTTGGGTGTCTGTTTTGTTTTGAAGTTTGATTGGGAAAAATCAATCAATCAATCAAAATTAGAATTATATAAAATGTTAATATCAACAGCCGCAAAGATCTGAATAGGTACAAGTGGTAAATTCGACAACACTGTTAATAGTGACTTTTTTTTTTAAGAGATGGTATGTTCAAATTTTCTTCCGTTTTTCTGTTTTCTTTGATAACACCTAGCACCCCTTTTTGTTTATTTCTGGTTTTCAATTTCAGTCATTTATTTTCTGTTCGTTTGCATCCGTCCATTCCCATACCGTTGAATTGAGACGCCACTCCAACTGCACTGTAATGATTATTTTTGGGTAAATTCTAACAAACATTACTTCGAAAAGTATTATTCTTACAAAGAATGTTTTCTTATTTTATGAATAAACAGCTCATGTAGAAACTATAAATGAAATGAAAAATGGGAAAAAATAAAGTTACTGTACATAATCTTTATTACATAGCAGTTACTGGCATGACGTGATCTCGCTGAAACGATCTGCACTCAGCAGAAATCAAAGCCCACACACCATGCGAATACTTGTCCTATGTGCGTCGTTTATGAATGTGTGTGTACAGTAGGTGTGTAAGTGTGTGTGTATGTATAACATCGCTGACGTTAGAAATAGATTTTAAATCAGTTGCTTTGTTGGACATTTATTTGTAGTCTGACGGTCACGAAGTCTGTCTGACTTTCCTGCTTTATTCATGCATCTGCGTCTCATCATTCATTTTTTCTCTTCTTCTTCTTCTTCTTTTTTTTTTTTTTTTTTTTGGAAGAAATAACGATATTGAAAATGGGACATTTGAGAGTTACACAGCTGGATTTTTTTTTTTTATGTGAAAGAACTTCTAGTTTGCAATATTTATGACACACGCATGTTAACTAGCCTCCTGAGACAGACAAAAGAAGGAAAATAGACACATGAAAGATGTATGAGAACACACATTTTCGACCCAGTTCTGTTTTCATTGTAGCTCATATGCAATGACGTAAATATATTAAATCCCCTTGGTGTTCGAACATTTACGACTCTTCCCTGCCATCAGACTGCCTGTCTGATGGGGAAAAAAGAAAAGAAAAAAGAATCAGGGCTGCAAATAGAGCTCCTGACTATGATTAGAATCTGAAACGAATAATGACAGCGACACTTGGAGGAGGTTTTTTTTCGTCAGTATTCTTCTACCTTGTCCCACTGACCTAGGGCGGCTTCACCTAACGCCCCGGGGAATCATCGTTCCATTTTTTTTTCCATCGTTCTATTCCTCTCACTGAATAACCCCCATCACCTCTCGCTCCTCGCTGGAGCTCTCCCACTGGTTCTCTTCCTTTTTGTCTCCGCCTCCTGTCGTTCCCTCATCCGACGAAAATATTTCGGAGATCAAACCCCACTCGCACACTTGAGCGTCGACTGATGTTCGTGGTACAGGAGCAGCGATTCTTTGTCGTGGACAGCATCACGAGCTGATTTTTTGCAGTTGTATTTTTTAACACCTCCCACCACTCGCGTGCTTCGGATACCGTCGTCTACTACCGCTCTCACATCATCATCGCAGATCATCTTGCTGAGAACAACACCACACTGTCTTAGTTTCTCGAACAATACCACTTTTCTCAGAGATTGCAGTACGTTCACATCGTCTGGAGGAGGGTGTGACGTGAGTGTGGTGAGAAGAGCTTTCCACGGACCGGAACAAATTAGCGTCGTGTCATGAGAACAATGAATATTGACATCGCTCTGTGTGATCCGAGCCCATTATCTCCCCAATCAGCGAGAGGAATATAATTTTCCGCGGTTGCACATGCATTTACCAAGCCATCCCTAACCCTTCCTCTCTGCTATTCTCCCTTTCTCTTCCCCTCTATCTATCTATCTCTCTATCTATCTACCTATGTATATATCTCCATCTTTATCTGCCCTTCCATCTATCTGTCTATCTGTCTGTATGTCTGTCTGACTATATCCTTTTGTCTGTCTGTCTGTCTGTCTGTCTGTGTGACTATCCTTCTGTCTGTCTGTCTACCTATCTATCTATCTATCTATCTATCTATCTATCTACCTATCTATCTATCTATCTATCTATCTATCTATCTACCTATCTATCTATCTATCTACCTACCATCTGTCTACTCCTACTATCTCTCTATCTCATCCTTTTTTCTCTCACTCATACTTTCTGTCATTCTATCATCCCTTCACGTCTCCCTCCCTCCCTCATCCTGTTAACAAGCTCACTCCGACATTGTGGTCATTTACTCGTCGTCGTGCCATGTTGTACTTTTTTTTCCCCTCCCGGAACACGCAGCACCTTTATCCCGTCACCGTTGAGCGAGGGCAGTGAGGTTACCGATTGTCGGGACAGCATTCACGGATGACTCCTCTTGGCGCGTCTTATAGCTGCATCGGCAAATAAGAAAAGTGATGTCTGCTCTTATCCCCCTCCCCCTCTCCCTCCCCCTCCCTCCTCTCCCTTCCTCCCTCCCTCATCGTTCTCACGCATCTGTCTATCCTCCTGAACGACTCTGATTTGTGAAGTCGCCGGTTGAATAACGGGAAGACGTCGTTGGTATTATGAACAGAATGCGCTTATAATGCGCGGGCTTTGGTTCGCTCGCAGCAGCATCAACTCCATTCCATCCTCTCTTCACACACACGCATCACCAGAGTGTTGGAAGCATCTCGTCTCATCGCGTTGCTTGCTCACTGTATGTCATCTCTATTTGCATTTCGAGTTCGGTGTGAGGAAAATATCAGGGAATATACGGACGCCGACAATAATATCGGAAGACATGCCGAATAATATATTCATGACAGTCAACGTTGTCTTCGTTGTCGCTCTCATCTTCGGGATGGTTGACGACCACGTGCTACAGTTTGGTGGCAAGGGGGTGGCGGCCTTTAATAGCTCCAACGACATCAGATCCTCTTGCTCGTGAGTAATGTGTGATTGGCAGCACTGTTTTAACTGTGCTAATGCTGAAGATAAATGTACACATGTGTCATATCATTACTGACTCATTGAAAGAAGTGCGTTCACAAATTTAGCTGAAACGTATCGCAACAAGACAGTGATGTGTTGTTGTTGTTGTTTGACTGTTTTGTCTTTTGACGTGGCTAAACCCTTTCATTGAAGGAAAATTTTAGTTCATGGATCATGCTTTATTCAGAAAGTAGAAATATTAGTTTGATCAGCCCTTTTAAACATATATGATGAATTGCTTTTTTAAAAACATTTCTGATGTGTCTTCTTAAATCATTTTTTTTTTTCTTTTCATCATCCAAGATCGGTAACTAGAAAATTAGACACATTTTCTCTTGCAGCCTCCAACTTTGCTGACAGCAAATACAGCCAGACTTTCACCCCTGAACCGAGGGTCGTTCCGAATGTATGTGGGTCTATGTGTGTGTGTGCGTTCGTGAGTGTGTGAATGTGCTGTGTGTTTGTGTGTATGTGTGTGTGCTCGTGTGTGTTTGCTCTGGTGTGAAAGATCGTATCATTTAAGGGGTACCTTATGTCTTTTTTTTAGATAAATGTATAATATCAACTGTTTCCTTTCTTTGTTTGAGATTTTGTTTTTGTTTTAAGACTGACTTTGATAATGAATAGAATTTACAGGAATGATGATAATCTACATGGAAGTTTTGGTATGTAGGCTTACAAATTTCATGAAGTATAAACATCTGGTATTCAGGTCGACCAGGTAGGTCGATCTAGGTAGAATATTCTGCTTAACAGGAATTTCTTCATGGTATAGGCAGTATACATTTTAAAGGGATAGCACAGTATTGGTGGAGGTGAGAATTGGGCTTTTAACTTTTTGCGAGATACCAAGAAAACACATGATATAGTACAGAGCATACCATTTTAAGAGGAATACAAAGTTTATTTGAAGAAAATCGGGTTTGGAATGACTGAAACATCGAAAAACAAAGTTAAACAAAGCAACCGTAATAAACTGCGGGTCCCACACTTTATTAATATCGCTCTTTTTTTTTTTTGGATATCTCAGCCATTTCAAAACAAATTTTCATCGTGATAAACGTTGAATTCCTCATAGAATTACATGCTCTTTCATATTTCATAAGAGTTTCTCATTATCTCACCAAAAAAAAAAAAAAAATGTTAGAAACTTGAAATTAGGTCTCAACCAAAATTATACGATCTTTTTAATGCCATCCAGTAACCAGTTCGCGGTGTTTCGGAGTGTGTCTTTCGTTCCCAAGTACAGTCTCTATCCAGTACTCTTCACCAGGAGCTTTCTCTATGAGATCTGACTTTTTTCTTTAAATAATATTTCGTCCACTGTGATACAATTCGACTTACGTCATTTTACATTCTCCGCCTCCCTTGTTCTCATTTCCTGTGCAATACTGTGTGTGTCTGTTTGTCTGTCAGTGTATAGTTATATCTCCCTCTCCCTCTCTCTATATATCTCTCTCCCTCCCTTTCCTATACTCTCACCTCTTTGATCTCTCTCTCTCGCACGCTCCTTTCATATTGAGTTACTTAGGTGGAACGACGAAGATATTGAAAGGAGAATAATAGTCTTATCATTAGTCAACAGCAGGCTGTGGATCTTACGACGACGTGTCTTTCGTTTCCAAGGCCAGTATTATTACTTAATCGACGAAAAACCGCGGCGCCTTTTCGCTAACTTTTTCATTAGGCTCATAGCGAGTAGCTCCCCATTGTCTTCGAGTAGAATTGGTCCTTCTTCCCTCTTCTTGGCGGGTTAATGCGTTCAAAAGAGGTTTATTTCAATTTTACAATGTCTGGCCCGCGCTTGTGTTCTAATTACCGCGATGGGAAAGGGAAGAATTCCGCCGCCAAGCTCCAACTTTATGCTTTTCAGTTGAGAAGATCTGCTGCGATTGAGGAGTATAATATGTTCTTGATTGTTTGTGTGTTTGCTGTAAAAACAAGGGTCCCTCACCGTTTTTCCGTCCTTTCGATGCAAGTGCCTGGTTTAGCTCGACATAATTTGTTCCTCTTTTCAGCAAGGGAAAGCATGTACTTAACAAAGTGTGTTTTTTTTGTGTGTGTGTGTGTGTATGTGTGTGTGTGCGCGCGCGTGTGCGCGTGTGGGTAGGCATGACATACTGTTGTAGGACAAGCAACAAAAGAAATTCCTGAGAATAATGGTCCCACAAGCGTAAATAATGGTCCCACAACTGCAAACAATAGATTTTGGCTTTATTTAGTATACGTTTGTGGGACGAACTTACTGTTGGTGTCCTACAAGAGTATGCTGTGACAAGAATATGTGTGCGTGTGTGTGTGTGTGTGTGTGTGTGTGCGTGTGTGTTTAATATGTTGACGTACACAGTTTATGTATTTATCTGTGACTTACACATACCGTTGTATTGTTTTATAGAACTTAATAGTTTTTCATGCTACTGTGAGGTGTTGCGAGAGAAAAAACAAAAACAAAAACAGAAATGCGGCAGACATGACCGATTGAGAGGTCTGAAGGTAAACGTGTATAAAGAACACCCGCGGGAAAAGGCGCGCCATCACCGGCCGCTATGCGTGGCACGTTCTCATCTTAACAAGATGATGTACTATCTGCGACTCGATCATCTTAAAGGGAGACTCCCATTGGCTGGCACGCAAGTCTGTGCAACTTATCCACCAGTGGTCTTAGTTGTTTATTTGTTTGCTTTTTCTTCTGCCGTTATCATCATGATCATCGTTATTCTTGTCATTGTTCTTACGTCACGGTGTTATCAGCTGAAGATGAAGCCGCAGGTAGTGTTACCGACGGTCTCTTTAAACTTGCATCATTTCATTAGCGTCTTCTCGCAGTAGTTTTCCCATTTT
This sequence comes from Diadema setosum, assembly GCF_964275005.1. Lineage (NCBI taxonomy): Eukaryota > Metazoa > Echinodermata > Echinoidea > Diadematoida > Diadematidae > Diadema > Diadema setosum. Next base: position 30,632,771 of record NC_092698.1, on the reverse strand, counting down.
CCGTGAACTCGTTTACATGAACTCCTCCCTTCATCCCACTCAGTCATCGTACCTATAATTGCCCACGCTCTCACACCTTAATCGTCCTCTTTTGTCTCGTTTTACGCGCCAACACTATTTTATCATGTGTGATTCTTTTTTTTTTTCTTCTCAAAATGATTAGGACGAGTTTCTGCGTAGCCGAAGGGTATTGGTGAATCAATCACTCGAACAGTGCAATCCTCGTGCATAAGTTGTCATGGCGAAACGCGGAACTGAAAAGGGCTCTCTTCGCAATCATAAACCGATTTCCATAATGTGATTGACATTCAAATGTCAACTAGTATTCCACGAAATGTTCTCTGCCCTTACCTTTGGTTAGGAACAGTGTTTAAGATAGGATATTTGGCTCTAATTCTTTCTCTGCAAGAAGCCATTACAGAGAATTACGTCGTTAGTGCAGAGAAAGAACAGAAGAAAGAATTCTTAAAAAGCGAAGCATTCCGCCTAAATATGATTATCCCAGGCAAGATTTCTTTTGGCGCCTTTACTTAACTACCACGCAATGTGTGCTGTATGCTGTGCACGCACAACAATCCACTTACCGTGATATCTTTAAAGAAACCGATTGACGCTTTTATTAGCCTCATTTCCCTCTGAACAATATTTCTGCTGGTAATTTGTTCCATGTTGTTTAAAACATTTCTTTTCTTTTCTTTTTTTTTTTGTTGTTGTGCTGCTTACTATAACATGTATAATATGACAGAACTGTCTAGCAACAACACTCGCACATTTATTCAACTCGTCGAATGTCAGGCAAACTTGGATAAAAAATAACTTGGCCACCTTGAAATAATTCTCCCCGTTCTTCCTTAACAAACCTTTCAACCGGACAAAACTTTCAAAGCTATTTCACCAATCGATGCAGCAACAGAACTATTCTGCCAGCTATAATAGTTGTTTCTCATTTTACCTTTACTATAGGCTCCCGCATTCACATTCCTATAACAGTATTATGCAGTTTTACATGAAAAATGTCTTTATTATACGGCGACTTTACAATATGTTTATATAATTATATATATATATATATATATATATATATATATATATACATATATATATATATATATATATATATACATACATATATGTATATGTATATATATATATATATATCATACATATTATATATATATATATATATGTATATATATATATATATATATATATATATATATATATATATACATATATATAATGGTCTGTGGACTGAGTGAATGCAGCAATACAAGTGAATTAGTAATACATATTATAATAAAGTTTGAGGAAAGTCGGACAATCCATTCAAAAGTTGTGTTTTGTGTGTGTTTTGTTTTGATTTGTTTTGTGTTAGATCTCATCGCCTGATGAGAAGACTACAACAGTTCATGATTTCACAATAGGAGACTGATAAAGAAAAAAATGCAAAGAGAATTCCACAAAAATTCATTTTTATGAAAAATAATTTTTTCAACTTTGATAGCGACATAATTATGTTCAGGGTAATTTTATTTCTCCTGCCCTCTGAAAAAGATAGCAAAGCGCTCTTTCATTATGTTAAAAATAAAAGATGAAAATGTGTTGAATTCTTCATACATTTTCTTTATATCGTCGTCCTACTATGACATCAGGGATTGTTGTAGATTTCTTATCCAATGATTACGGTACATAGATTTAACCGATATGTCAACATCAAAATCATAACGCTACTGATCGTCCGATTTCCTTAAAATTCATTGATACTTGCTAATAATGTTTTATGCATTCACTGAACCCATCTATATTGTAATAAATTATTTGTCGTAAATTCCACTTTTAAGGCTAAACAAGGTGACTATCCTATGACGCACAACAATATCAGCGGATGGGAATAGTGACGATAGTAATTTCACAGCACGTCATGTAAACACGTTGGCATAATGAAACATTATGAAAATGAGAAGAAAAATGTATGCTAAATTGTCGTTATCATTCTGTACTACGTTCCTCTTAGTAATAAGTAAAGTTACCACGATGTTGCCTTGATATCAACTAGTCATGCATTGTTAAAATCCAATCGCATCACAAGAAGGATGATAAGATGTCATCTTTAGGCATGGTTACTAAAATCATTCCGCGTCACATGTCCTTCCTCGGGGGCCATTAACTCTAGTGTGGACAAGTGTGACAACAGCATAGCATGTCCTATAATAGTGATCGGAGTTGGTCTCTTGCGCCCGATAGAAGATAAAGAAATCGGAGCACCTTTAGTATGCACTCCGACCTTCCTCACGGCTTTTAGCCAATCTGTTCAGCCATTCCCATCGGAGCCGAGGCTTCGTTTCTCTGCCCAAACAGCCCTGTTGCCTCAGTGTCACACCTTCCCCCAATTTCATTTCTCATTCCTTCTTCCGTTTCTATTTTTATCTTTCGTTCATAAAGCCCTGTGTCATCTATTTACCCCTTATTTGTTTGGTTGCAACCAGAGCGGAAAATTACATATAGAGCACGAGACATTGTTATTCCAGAGGGTAAAGGGGGCTTAGAAACACCTTTTAATGCAGTGATTCTTATCTATGAAGTATAACCTCCCTGCAGTGTCTTAATTGAAATAAGGACTGTTTATAGACACTGAGGAAAATAACCCGAGTGTCAATGTGTGTTGGTGTAACGTATAAAGGACGCAATAATATTGATTAGTATTACAGTCCTCTCCCTATTAGGTTTCATGTATCTGAATTAGAACTGATTTGTTCTGTTTTGTTTTGTGTTTGCTCATCCGGGAGGAAAACATTACCCGTCTTCAATAAACTGTACGAAATCATAAGCATTTTGCATCCTTAAGATTGTCTAACTTAAAGACCAAATAGTAACCACAACGTCTATCTCTTCATTGGCACCAAGTGTTATTAAAGTAATTATTGGTAATCCTCAATAAAGAAAACCATCACTGCACGACCCGTGATTTAGCCATTTATGTGTGTGTGTGTGTGTGTGTGTGCGTTTGTGTTAGTGGTAGTGTATGTGCCTGTGTGTGTTTGTATGTGTTTGTATGTCCGGAGTGGTGTGTGCAGACTGGACAGTCTTCCATACAGGCAACACGGGTCCATGTAGGACAAAACTGAAGGCAAAGGTAACCTGTACTCTTTCCATCTTTGTAAGCTTCCTCTTCATATTTCTACCCCCCCCCCCCAATTCTGTTTGTCTCGCTTCATTTTTTATTTCACACAGAAACACACGCACACACACACACACACACACACACACACGCACTATATCATCGGGAACCACATCTAAAAGAAAAAAAAAAGCTACGCACATATAGCGCGGCGCATTGCGTGCGTGTGTAATCACGGCATGGGGGCACGTAGTCCGGGTCAATATTGACGTTGATGGTGGACATGGAAAACTCTGTTTGTTTCACTCTCAACGTGATTCCTTGTCCCCCAGCGTGCAATGTGCCGACAATTTCCTGCTAGTTACGGATCACCGTATGCTGTCATCATAGCATTCAATTTATTCTACCTGTGACGAATCCCTCCCCCCCCCCCGTCACCATCACCCCCATCTCCTTAAAACATCAGCGAAAGTGGCAGGAGCCCAATGCGTCAGTTGTCGGTGTCTTTTTTCGACCAACCTATTCTTAGACATTTTAGATTTATTGTCAATGTCTTTTTCGTTCCCCGGATGAAACCATACGAGATGGCAACACTTTTTTTTTTTCTGCAATGGATCTGAGACAGGCTTTACTGAATACGATGATCATTATTTCGAAGTGCGCCTACGCTGTGAAATAGCATTCACGATCCCATTAATCTGAAACATGTAAAGAGCACGCAAACACCCATTCATAAAATCTTGATGCTATTCATCAGGTTTAATGGGGCGGTAATTTTGGAGTTGCTTGGAAAGATAAAAGGACACCGTGACATTTTCTAGTAGAGATGTGATTTCTAAAGGAAATGATGTTACCTTGCACTTAGGACTTCATCTTTTTATCTTCTTCACAAACACATAGCATGCCTTGCCACTTGCGATGTTGTTATTCATTTGACGCTTCTTTTTTTCTGGCTCTTGTTAGAAAGTGACTTTATATGTGGGCCTTATGTCCGAGCTTTCACTCTCTGTGCAAATTGAGCTGTAGGCACTTCTTCTGGAATGGAAAATTACGTGATCGTCTGGAAGACAGGCTACGAACTATCGTGATCAATCATCAGTCGATCAATGATTGAATACCTCGCGGCCAACTGATTGGTCTGTTGGTCTAGTGACGTGTTCTCCTGTCTCTCTTAGGCGACAAGGTATTCGGCCCTGAAGTGGTGTGAAGATGACGATGTTTGGCTCAGATTCACATGCATAAACATGAGCGTTTAGTAGACAGTGACACGAGCTTATTTTCACGCCCAATACAGACACGTCGTATGAGATTCACCTGTTACAGGGAATTCGACATCTTATACGCAGTACTGGGTCATACAAATTTTCCCTTTTTAACCGTACCTGTCATTTCATTGCGAGCCTAATATAAACCCAGCCCACACAATATCAAGTCATCGTAAAGCTAAAAAAGAGTATTTCTATTCTGCTTCGATTTCTTTGAATTTTGTGGTGATCCCTTTTATTTAATTCGTTCGTTCGTTCATTCATCTTTCTTTTTTCATGTGACATGATACCATATAGAAACACATCTTGTTTTGTAGAAGACTGGAAATTAAAACAAAACACTGTAGAAGGGCTACTAAAAAGCGAACTTCGAAGTTTTCTCAGTTCCAGTACTTACGACTCTTCGTGAAAGGACGAAGACAATACTTTATTCTTTACCGTAAAATGAATCAGGAGATTGCTGACCCCTTCAAAATACGTGACAAGTGCAAAATATTTGCTAAACGTTGCTAGATGACAATTTAGAGTAACACATATGACACAGTATTGACTTAAATCATTTCCTGACCATGCGACAATAGATTTGTTTTCCTATGGTTTCAGCAACAGTCTTTCAGTCGTGATATCATGATGGATAATTATGTAGTTATAGTTTCAGGTACCCATGTTAGCCTCCTCAGTGCTTCCACACCGGTCTCCCTGTGGGTTCTAAATATAATCATCCCTATGATGACCATGTGCTATCAAAGATTAAAGGCATTATTTGCCATTTGCAGATGAACAAAAACCCAGCTTTAGCAATGTTTAGTGCTTCAAAATATTTCTAAAATGTGAGTTAGGGATAGAAACAACCAATTTAAAAATGTTAATCAGTATGATCAATGTCAAATATTGATAAATATACAAAATGTGAGCAATAGTTATGATAAAATTGTTTCCAGAATAAACCGTCTGCAGTGATGGTTTACTGAGACAAAAAAAAAAAGTGATACCTCCGTATATTTTAGGCTTTATAGAGAAATCTTTTATATAGTAGGATGTTTTGTGATGCAACTGACCTACACTATTATGTATCAAATTGTGATAACTCGAACATTTTTTTTAAATGAAATCACTGCGCCTGATGGTAAACAATACCTTTAACAGCAGGATCAACGGGATGACGAGGGAGGGGTGAAACGCGGGATTGAAACTTAAAATCTGGTGTCTGGTATGCTGTCTATACAGTAGAATGTGTGGATGTGGATCCAATATATGAGTCATCAGTTCTAGAAAACGGAAATATTTTTCTCCCTTCATGGGTTCACGTCTGTGCCGCCATGAGCTAACGTCGAATAGTGCACCAAAGACAGCTGACCCCGCTATCACCATTTCGACCTACAACTTTCCATCTCCTTGATTGCGAGATGACGAATCACCCTGGAGATTTCTGCTTTCTGCATCATTAAAGTCATCCCGGTGTTCACTATTACGTCAGTGTTAGATCGTCCGTTTAATTTTGCAGATGTGCCTTGCCCACATGTATGTTGTTGTTGTTTTTCTGATATTTTTATGTAATACTGTCATGGTCAAATGCACATTTGTGCTTGATAGAGTTCACTATTACGTCAGTGTTAGATATGTCAGTGTAGTTCTGCAGTTGTTCCTAGTCCAGAAGCATTTTGTTGTTATTCCTCTGATCCTCTAATGCAATACCGAGGAGAAGGTGTCACTTCTTTGATAGCTATGTTCGCATGCACTTGATAGAATGGAGATATTTTTGCGGATTGCGGTTTCCCAGCCCTTGGACTGACCCAGTTTACCAAATGTTTGATGGATATATTCTTGTCCACAGGGACTTTGCAAGGAGCTGTTCAATTCAAGTGTTCCCACCCAAACCATTCTAAAAAGCACCATTAAGTTTGCATGCCATAATTGTTCCTATATCGGGCAGCCTTCGGGCAAGCTTTCTGTTTGCCAGGTATAATACAGCTTTACAGTAATAAAAGTATGTATTACGTTTGAATGCGTCAGCAAACAGGACTGTTTACGACAGTGATTTTGTGCAGGAGGCAATTTCCGAAAAGCCCGCGCAATCATGCAACTAAACTAATGCCAATAACCGCTCTGGACTTGTTTGCTTTATTCGCTGCTATTCAAATGCGGACTTCAGTTGTCAGATATGCTCCAGTCAATGTTACCATCTCTTACCTTGACTCTATACTTGAAAACAAATAAACAAAGAACAAACAGACACTCATTCCATTCTGTTCTCCAGACTCAGTTTTGTGTCTTTCCCCACTCCCGTTCCGTACCTCAGTTTGCATCGATCTTGTCAGAGTCGATGCCGCCAAGCTTACCTTCAAATTGTCCTACTTGCCCATAAGCAATCACTGATCTCAGCTTCCACACCAGACCTACATACGATAGCAACTATTTTCGGCAGTGGTAAGACATAATTTGGTCTCTCCACCTCGCTTTCAGCATTGTATGAAAGTGATGATATAGGATAACAAAAGGGAACAATTTCAAATCTTCATTAGATCAAATAACTACGCGTCTAGTGTTAGTCTATACGACTGCTATCCTCTCCACTTGCTTTGCACGTCATGTTCTTAAAAATTTCACTGCTGTTAAACGGCCTACCGCAACAAACATTGCAATTCGATCGCAGAATTAAAAGGATTTTGAATGCCTGTTTATAACATTGTAACATAAATCACGTACAAGGAACTCAAATAAGATTGTAGCTAGATTTCCTGTTCACCGTAAGTTTCTCGTAAATCTTACCAAAATAAATATTGCGAGCGATACCCGCGATACGATACATGGAATTCAAGTTCAAAGTTCCAGCCTCAAGACCAAACCGGTTTTTACGAGATAGGCCCAGCTGTCATTTAAACATCATTTCATCTTTTGCAGATGAGAAGAAAAGTCCTGTGGTAGTTGGATCTTACCTAACAGTTCACGTGTCTCTGTTTTTGGGCCATTAGCAACCTCTTTGTGCCCTCTGCATCTTCTCGAATTTCAGCGATCTACCGATCTCTCCACATCTTTCAGTGAGTCTTTCTTCTGCTTTCTTCCACCAACCTTCTCTCTTCGTGTGAATTTGTGCTCTGCGCGTCTTCCCTGGTTGTAAGGATATGGTCGAAAGTGAACATGACCTTATAAGGCGCTGGCCTCGTGCGACTCACTCATCCCGGCTGGTAGCCTTCGGGATCATCTTCCTTCTCTTATCCCGTCTCCTCAAACGCGCATCTTAAAGTCTCGAGATGGACACCCGTTTATTGTCTCACTCGTAAAATAAAAAGACGGGAGGGACAACTCGGAACGTTGTCTTGAGAATTCGGCGGAATTTACGAGCATGTCATACTGCGTTAGTGATGGACAAACGCCATGTTGTTACGAGGTGAACTTTGCTTGGCGAACTCAGCGTCCTGCCGCGGACAAAAATAAACCGAAATCCTTCTCTTTCTTCCCCCACAGCCCGTTCCCTGGTGTCTTAAGGAGGGCCAACCTCACTTTGTCAAAGCCCACCATCATACGTCGCTCTCTTCTCGCTTTCTCCCGTAGTCTTTTTGTCTTCCGCAATTTGGCTCAGTATCATAATTATGTTCCAAATTTTCTGATTTGGATACTGTTGTGTAAAACCGCATAAACAAACAGCAAACAAATGCACACACTTACACACATACAGATAACATATCGACAGAGAAAGAGAGAGGGAGGGAAAGAGACTGAAGTTGGGCAATTCATTTCCAGCCGTTAGATTTTCCTTTGTCTGTCTTCAGTCTCACTTTAACTGTAAATCTGTTTGTCTATGTGTATATTTATAACGTCACTATAGTCTGTCGGTCCGTCGGTCCGGCGGTGAACCATCCGTCGGTCTGGCGGTTGATCGGTTGGTCGATCATTAAACTTTTTAGTTTTTTTTTTTTTTTTTTAATATTCCAAATCCACATCGTTGTCGAAAAAGCAACAGTTCTGTATCACCTCCCTTCATTATTTTCGTTCATTTCTTAGGAGCATTTCAACAACCGTCTTTAATTCGTAGGGGATAAAAGGTTGTGCTTGACGAAAGGTTGTGCTTGTCGAAACAAGTCTTTTTGTCTTAAAAAAAAACCCAGAATGTACAGTCTCACTGCGATATGGTTACCACTCAATGATATTAGGTAAGACTCGTAAAAGTTTTTTGATAGTCCCAGTAGGAACCTGTGGTAAGTTTTCCTAATTCATAGACACCCCCCCCCCAAAAAAAAAAGGTACAGGAGCTCGAGTTATATGAATTGTGTAAAATCGTCGCGTTGTTCATTGGCCAAGGGAGGCAGCTTGAATTAAAAGGGATAATCTCGTTATCGGCTGGTGTATATTGGGAGGCATCGGAATTTGGTGATGGAGTGCATGCAAGCGACAAAGCTTGTGGTGAAACTTGAAATGTCACATCGAGGAATTTCCTGGTTCATTTCAACCACACTGCCGTTGCTTCCGTAATGTTGATAATTCGGTGTAATTCATGCGCTTGAGCGTGATATGTTCAACAAAAAAAGAAAAATGTGCGACGCCTGAATGTAGGCAAGTTTAAAAACTTGTCCACTAGCGAGTCATTGCGCCTGTAACGCGACACTCGAGTCTGTTGCACGCGCAGTACGTGCTAGAAACGTGACGAGCATTACATTGCAATTGAGGCACTTTTTTCTAACACTCATTGAAATGTGAGAAAAATCATACCATCATCTCACCCCGTCCCTCTTTCTTTTTCTCTATCTCTCTCTTCCTCCCCACTCCACCATTCTCCTTTACTCTCTCTCTCTCTCTCTCTCTGCATCTATCATTCGATATTTTCATGTATGAACTCCACATAGCTACGCTGTATATGATTCGGGTCTGTATATCTGACTATGGTACTTATCAATCTCCATGCATTCTATCTGTTTATCTGTACATGTCTCACTGACTGTTTATCCATCTCGATTTTTTTTTTTTTTTTTTGGGGGGGGTCTTTTTCTTGGGGGAGGGGGGGGGGGGAAGGAGGGATTGGAGCCCCGCCACGCGTATAATGCAACTTTATATTGTCATCGATATGGCGGCCAAGTTGATAGTCTGTGAGTTCATGACGAATTGTTGCAGACATACATCTCAAAAGCACAGTATATAAGTAAAAACTTATGTATAGTTCCTTTGGTTCCTGGGCACAGGAACATCATACATCTTTCTCTGTATGTGTGTATGTGTGTGTGTGTGTGTGTGTGTGTGTGTGTGTGTGTGTGTGTTTGTGTATGGGTGTGTTTGTGTGTGTGTGTCTATCTGTCTATCTGTCTGTGTCTACCCCCTCTCTTTCTTAAAGAAAAGATAACTAAGGTTGGCAGATTTCTTAATCCAACCCGATCATAGCTAGTAGCAGATAGAAGCGACGCCGTCTACTTCGAGAGCTAAAATGAGACAGTACTGACGAACTACCAGTTTCTGTACAGTCACGCAAACAGGGACCGATATTAGATGTCTTCTTCAAGGAAGAAAGGAAACGCGACAAGAAAAAAACAAAAATGAGATACATTTAAGCGAGAAATTCGACAGGATAATAACACCATTATTCTGGCGCATATTTTGAGATTAGGGAATGTCATGGGGAGATGTAATCGTGCATTACGAGAAAGTAGTGTTGCAAGAAGGCGTTTCTCCAAACTGAAGATATCCGGAGATTGTTAACTCTCCGTATTTCTCTTTGTTACACTCTTATGGGAGGATGAAATGCATCTCGCTGTGCCGCCGTGTGAAAGATTCAATCTTGTTTCCATGACAACTAACGTGATCAAAATGACAAGCCCATGGTTTGTGCTCAGGGCCTAATCCTTTGATAGCAGCTGAAAAGCTGTCGTAGTTATCCTCAAATTAGAACAGACCTGGAAGAAACTGCTTGCCATGCTAGTTGCCAAGTATTTAATGATGCGTGTCTTCGTTGATTTCTTGTTTTTCTATATGTTAACACCATTGGCCATGGCATGGCAAGGGTAAATTGATAATGCATTTACTTCACAATCTGAAATGCAGTCAACCTCATAAAATACATGCTATAAGTTGTAATAGAGCATACGTTAGGTTAAAAAACATACCATGAACAAATCTGTTTTATTTATATATAATGTGTCAGAGAGAGAAGAGAGAAAGGGGGTTTTCCTGAATCAACTAGGCGAAACAACAACAGCTGAAATGTTGGGCGAAGTCTGACGTGAAAAACGAAATGAACATTATATATGTAACTCAACCATCATAATAGTTAACATTTATTCATGTGTACATTTTTCCTTTCGTCGTTATGAAATATCTGAAGGAACAAGAAATTTTCCCAGCCGTGGACAGGCAGATGTTTATTTAAGGCAACATTCAGAGAAAAGCAGCGGTAGAGAAACAGATGCAGGCTCCATGAAATACGTTGTTTATTTAAATTTCATATTTCAACGATTTATAAACCTTCATGTAAACCAGTCGCTCGTAAATCAACTGAGCGATAGCGGTGTTCTGTCATTTTGCGAACTTGAAGAAAAACAACAAAAGGCTGGATCCAAACGCCCAACTAAGGCGACAGCCGACTCGTCAAAAGAGACATGTCAAGATATCGCATTTTCAAGTCATAACTCTCTCGAAAACGTCACGGAGAGGGGCACTATTTGTTTACCTACACATTCCCGTGATGTATACTGTCGCTGTGGTTTAGATAAGGATGCAATAATGGGCCGTTGATAATAGCCGGACGTGTCACCGCGTTGCCAGTCTATACTTCGTTCCGACGTGTATGACGACACACAGGCAAACACACACAATCACAGACACACGCAATCACAGACACACAGAAGTAAAGCGTGCACACACAATCACAGGCACACGAAATATCACACACACACACACACACACACACACACACATACTTACACACTATCACACACACATGCAATCACAGTCACACACAGTCAAAGACACACACAATCATAGGCACAAACAATCATAGATATACTAGTACACAATCACAGACACATACAATCACCCTTGATACACGCAGTCACAGACACACACGGTCACAGATACACACAATCACAGACGCATACAAGCGAAACGTACAAACAGAATCACTACTCACACAGTCACAGTCACACAAGTCACACACACAATCACGTACACATAATCATAGGCACACACAGTCACCCACACACACACACACACACCACACGCAGACACGCACATAGTCATAGACACACACAATGACATTTGACTATTGTCATCCTCATGCTCAGCACATGCGCTCAGCTCGTCTGCCACCTATGCAAACTGTATACCCTTTCATTGCGCTGTCTCTTTCTATCAACATTCAGAAACACTTCCAAGAGATTTATTACAAACAAATAGACCTAGTTGACTAAGTTGCCTCCCACTCTCAATTCCCACGATGTACTCCGATATTATTGGAAGGATTTCTTCAACACCCACATTTTTTAAAGCCCATGGTATGGACCTTCTGTTCTAAAGCTGTATTTAGCACATAATGTTTGGGATCATAAAAAAGAACCTTAGTTTACATATCAAGATCTTATGGATATTATTTTTACTGTTGTTACAGTTTTGTTCTTCACATCCTTTAGTGACGTCCCTTAAAGACGAAGCTCTATCTTAAAAAAAACAACAACTAGACAAAGCAATATAAAAAAGGTAGACAAGCAAATGGTTGGACTAAAATAGAGTAGCCTTCAAACATATTTGGCGTAATCTTTCCCCCGAACAATGCAGCGACAAAAGTCTTGCGTCTCAGCTCCGCGATGCTGATAGATATTGTTCAATGTAGTCTGATAATTCTGCATATTTGAGCACCATACTTTTTTTTTTTCTGGGCGGGTACACCAAGGTTTGGGGTACGGCCAAGGCTTCACTCTAGTAGCTAGTAGGTCTATGACTTCACCATGACTCCCGCCAATGTCGCAAAATGACCTTTCTATTAAGTAGCCAGACGCTCGCCGATTTTCTGAATCCACCGAATTGGGACATTACGCCAACTGGTTTGTTGTTCCGTACCGCTCTGGTAATGTTGGCGTCTAAGCCACATGGTGCTCGTGCTAAGATCACCCTTAAAGCGCGATTCCATTCCATGGTCAAGTTGGTTGTATTGAACAGAGCAAAATCAAACAAACAATGATGGAGGTTCCATCTAAACCTGATGTAAAGACAGTAAGCAAAAATGATTTAGCGCACAAATCTGGCTAAATCTAGCTCTTTTGTCATGAAATCTAAAAGAAAGTATGTAGTATCGTTTTCAGTTATGACTTTTAAAGGGAATAATCATTAATTGCAAATTGTTGAATTATAGACACAGATATAATTCAATTATACAGTACACATATACATGAGTGGTAATGTATGAATGTAATATCATATATAATTATATATATATATATATATATATATATATATATATATATATATGCATACATTCATACATGCATACATACTAACATACATACTTACATACATACATACACAAGTATGTGTGTACGTTTTTGTGGTGTGTGTATCGATGAGAAAGATATGAGGTGTTGAGTGTTACGTAACTTGAGACTCTAAATATTATATATGTTTATATAGTAAAATCGACTTTTAAAAATTATTCTGATTGTTATTCACTCGGTATTCTTTTGTAATAATCGAGCTCCACTCTAAATGTCCCAATCACTCGCTCATTCTAAAACTGGACCTTATAATGCCACGACGATGCTTTGTATAACACTATTTATCTCGAAGAAATCACCGCGGTCACTTCATGTGACTTCTGTGGTGTGATGTCACACTGACTGCTGTACACGATAGTCCCCAAACTACAACCAGACGAACTTCGCAACAGGACTCATAACCCTGTTTCGCAAACCTGTCTCATTGAATAATAACATGGTATCTACACTGAACATTAAAATAAAGAATCAATCCTGTTGACTCGCTGAATGTTTAGTTGAGTGTTTGTGGGTCTAGACAAGAATGCATGTGTTTTCGTTCACGTATGTTTGGTGGGTGTTTGAGTGGGTGTATATCAAAGAGATGGAGATAGGTAGAGGCGGAGGGGGGGGGGGGTAGAGAAGGAGAGAGAGGAGTTTGCAGTGGAGATGGCAGGTAAGGCATTGGCGAAACTGCGTGGAAGATATACACATGTAGTATACCTCGTTTATACTCTATCAACGCCATACTAGTAGCACCCATTAGCGATATTAACGAGAGTGCTGTGTGGGTTGTCACCAGTGTGTGGGACCTTGGGCGCCATCCAGGTGTGACACATGCAACCCTCCCTGACGACCTTGCGTCATCGGTGCACGATCAGCATTCGAGATGGCGCCACGTTTACATGGTGGTTCCACAGCACGTGGGCGACATGGGTGCTCCTCAACCAAGAAGCTCCATGCCTCAACACACGCAGACTCTACAAAGAGCATTGAGAGACTTATAAGCGAAGTTAAACCGATGTTTCTGTTTGTTTGTTTGTTTTTATTGGGGTCTTTTTGCTACAGTTAACAATAACTTTAATAACATATCCTTTTAACATACTAAAGAGTTCAGAAACACTACACCCACTCTCGCACGTACATATAATTTACATGATATTTTTAGAAGGCATTTACAAATTGCCTACGGAAACTGGCCAGCATCGAGTGGTTACTAGTACTTCCACGTAATCATGACACACCCTCGTTAATACGCAGAAATCAATTCAATCCAAGTGAGTACTCACATTGATCTATGAATTAAAGGAACCCCCATAAGTTGGACAGGCAAGCAAATTTTGTGTCTGAATATAAGGAGATGAAATGGAATATACATACATTTAAAAACACACGCACACACACGCTGACACACACATACACACACAAATTATGCACATGATAAGTACGTGTGTGTGTGTGTGTGTGTGTGTGTAGGCCTGTTTGTATATATATGTATATATATATATATATATACATATACATATTATATATGCTATATATATATATATATAATATAATTATATATATATATATATATATATATATATATATATATATATATATATATATATATACATGTGTGTGTGTGTGTGTGTGTGTATGTGTGTGTGCAGCAATGCATCTAATGGCACCTTGACTCCTAAAATGACGTATGGTATGCGTTTGCCTTAAAGTTATTAACTCATCAAAAATTTGCACCAGTCGACTGTGGAGACACTACCTTGAAGTATCACGACGTAAGTATTAGTCACCACACATACATTTGATCCAACTTGGAATCACATGGGATGAGTGTGATCGCACAGTAGTTCCTGCTAATCATGGCCAAATCAGCGTTTCATGCAGAGTGACGCAAAGAAGGGACGGGGGGTAGTTGGGTCGTGATGATACCCTTAAGGGCTGCTTGTGCAATAGGAGAAGAGGAAGGGGCGTGGTGAGAGGGTGAGCTGTAACTGGTGAAACTACCTACCCAGAAGGGTGGAATCAAAACCATTCTTCATCGATCTCCCTGCCTTTCTATTTGGCGGAATCAACATTCTCGCTCGTTCACCACGCGTCACGTACCAACATTTTGGTTGAGCAAATGCTACAGGATTTTGTTTGTTTGTTTGTTTGTTTTAGTTTTAACGATGAATCCCCATTTATTTCCCCCATAACATGATTTTATTCCGAAAAGATTTACAACTTCAAAAGACAATAACAAGGAGTGTCACTACATTCCAAGTTGGAGATGGATAAGGTCTTACGTTCATAAAATCAACTTTTTATCCAGCTTATGGAACATATTGCTTGTTGGTTGATTTTTCTTGGATAGGTGATTAGATTGGGGAAAAAACCGCGTGTGATGATGCATCGTTGTTGGATGAGCTGCGTCGACATTAAGCAGCGATCCGGACGCAGTGTATTGTCGGCCTTCGTATAAAAATAAATGCCATGGCAGGCCTGGTGGGAAGAGAAAATGATAAAACACACACACACACACACACACACACACACACACGCAACAAGATCAATTCATTTTCTGACAGGAGACTGAATATCATTCACACGATGGTCGCCGACATTTGGCATGCTGTTTATCATTATCAAAAAAAAAAAAAAAAAAAACCCGTCCATCAAAATGACTCCATAAAAATCATCGCACTGCATGTAGGCCTGCATACGTTAACACAGCTGGTGACTGGCTATGCAGTCAACGTGTGTGTGTGCGTATGTGTGTGTGTGCGTTTGTCTAGGTGTGTATGTGTGTGTGTGTGTGTGTGTGTGTGTGTGTGTCTATGAGCTTATGTACAAAATACAATATAAACGCTGCACTCTCCGATCTCTCAAAGACTGAAAAGGGTGGATTTTGTCGGTAGAATAAATACACTGCCAACATTATATTATAGGTTTTCCCGGCCAATTTCGCACTTTTTTCAGTCCAATTCCTAATTTGTGCATTCAATTTAGCACAATTTAGCCTGGATGGCATGTTTGGTATTTCAATTTTATAATCTTTTCATTCAAATTCATTTTGGAGCATTCAAATTACATTTAACATCATTCGAATCAGTACTTTTTCAGTTCAAATTCGTAAGACAAGCACCATTTTGCAAATCGTTCATTCAATTTAGCATGATATAGTCACGTGATCACGTATACGCTGCGCTCGTTCATTCAAATTCATTCTTGGGCATCCAATTTCGCATTTACTGCAGTCAATTTAGCAGACACGTTAATGCATTTATTCCTTTTTTTCCATTTTCATTCATCATAGGTAGTGTTTGCAAGCATCTTAGCATTTCATATTTTCGTATTCATTCTTTATGCTGATATCACTTTGCAACAGTACTTTCAAAATATGTGTATGTGTTTAAAATGTTCGATAGCATTCGATTTCATTCACAGATACATTAATCTTGTTTGTTTTGACATTAATTGAGAGGAGGTTTCAATTTACACCGTAATTATATATTTCTTTCATCTGCATGTTTCATTATTTTCATTTGGTGGGTGCTTTCGTAAATTATCATTATGAATAAAGTTCTTGGATCAGCTCTAGCCATCAATTATATATTTGTCAAGGTTATTACCCTCAAATGCTTCTGTGATTCTTTCCCTGTCTTCTTGAGAGATACGCCTGTATCTAACTCGTACTGCCATGACTGGACATAAGAAAGTAAAGTGAATCTATGGTACTGGTGCATGTATAGTTCTGATAACATGTATAAAAGAAGAGGGGCGTTACAGAACAACAAACTTGAATTATTTAGGGTCAAAGATAACTTTGCTAGGCCTATATACTTAACAGTGTTTGGATGAAACAGAAATTCACATTTACCCCCTACGTATAAACCACGGTTCTCACCTTTTCAAAATAGAAATAACATTACGCCAATTTGAATGAACATGTTTGGAATTTGACTGCCCATACGCGAAATTGAATGACTGAAATACCACTTTCCGCCAGTGCTGGCGAATTTGAATGACTGAAGAGCACGTGCCAATTTGAATGCCCGTTTTACGAATTCGAAAGACACATGTGCGAATTTCCTTGATCGAAATGCTAAATTGAATGCACAAGTTGCAATTTTGAATGACAGAATGTGCAGTGACGAGGATTTTCGCTAAATTGAATGAACCTTTTATCAAATAGACTGACAAATTGCGAAATTGGCCGGGAAAACCTATACTAGTACATTTTGTGAAGATTGTGTAACTTTCATGTCAACCACAGCTTAGGTTAGCAATATTGTGAATTGTGTTTTCAATCAAAAAGAATAAAAGAACTAATAAAGAACCAATAAATCAGTATAATTTATCAACTAATGCGAATAACTGATTCATAGTGCATGTCACTATACCGAGATGAATTAGAATGATTTTCTTTGTGTGTTTGTACAAGTCTCGGAAATAATGAGCGCGCTACAAAATAGTTTCAAAACTGAAAGTTATGTGCTCGTCCAGTTTCTGGGAGACGAGTTAAGTTTCCGGAGGATTTTATTTCAGCAAACAAACAAAGAGAGTTTCTTGTTGCCAAAGTGAAGTTGCCCCAATCTATTTCGGTCTTCCTTGCTGTACACCGCCCATACAGCGTGGCTCTTTGGTGCTTTAAGGACGTGGGTTTGATGAAGTTTGTGTGAATTAGCATTCATCAGGGACATTACGCGGATTTGTATATCAGATTTTACTCCTTCCTACGCCTCTAACTGCCTCTCATTTATGAAGGGGTAACCCCTCCCCATAAAAAAAAATGAATAGTAAGTATATATATATATATATATATATATATATATATATGTGTGTGTGTGTGTGTGTGTGTGTGTGTGTGTACGGAATGTAACCGTATGCGTTGATGTGATTGTTTGCCTGTTTCATAATTACGTTTCTCTACACAGTTCGTGTTTGTTTCTTAACATCTCTCCGTCTTTTTTTCCAAATTATTTGTCTTCTCATATCCCGTTTTTACTCTGTGTGAAGAAAACATCTTTCTCTCTCCTGCTTCCCCTTTCTTTCTTTCTTTTTTTTTCTCTTTCTTTTTCCTTGTCGATTATCTTTCCAGTTTTAGTCCCCATTCATTCTGTTCCATCATGTCGTCGCCCCATACTTAGTCTGTCTGTCTCGATAACGCTGTCTCCTCCATTTAACTGCAGCTGTTTCTTCTCTTGTCTACCCGCTGCATATTTTATAGCTCTATTTAATATTTTTATGGATTCATTCGTTTCCGTTACCAACTGCACTGCTTATGGTATGAAGTACAGGCTGCCGCGTGCCTCTTACAAGATCTGTTTTTTCGCTGTCGTGTAAAGATTCCACCGCACACCGCACAATGGGTGTGAAGCGAGAAGACGTGTTTGGTTGATTAAGCTTTTTGGCGTTGAAATCACCTGCGGCGTATTGTCTTGTACATAATACTCGAGACATGGTTTTCAGAAAAAAAAAATGCATGACAGCCGTAAAGATCAGTGACGACGATACATGGCAACAGTTGTACCAAAACACAGTGTTATTTAAAGGCTCAAATGTTGAAGGTTTAGTCTGCTGATAAACAGGAAAATGAATCAAAACCGAAGGTAAATGGAAGTCAGAGTGAAAGCTAAGTGAGGACGGGCCCCGAGGATTTATAAATAAACCTTGACCTTGCAGAGCAAGATATGATTTTGAAATGATTTGTTGTAAACTGCAGACGATTTTGGTGTTCATAGTGCTTCCCTGCAATCATTGCTACCCCGATTTTGTTTGTTTAAAAAGGAAGCCCTTTATTGATTACCACTTATCACAACTATTTTTCATGCTACTTTGGATAACAGTGACAATCTGGAGTCCGCCAAATCCAACCAGCAGATGCTCTGAGATTAATTTGAGATTAGATTGAGAATTCTATGAAATAAAAAAAAAAAACTGCGAAAGATCATTGCAAATATCGTAGAGAAAGGTGCTCTTCTGACTCGGTGACGTTGACCATTCATGGGGAAAAACAAAATAGACGAACTCAAGTCTGGCCAACTCGTGTTTGCGGAAAACCGATACGTGACCCCACGAACCACACTGAAGGCAATGCGCGTCGTCTACCATGACTTCGCGAAAGGGCCCTGCCCTACGGATCGGAGAGGTTTACATTACTTATGGATGACTTCATCACGTGTCAGCTGCCCTTCCTTGAGATGGCGAAAGCATGCATGCAAAACAACTCTGATTTAACACCAAAAAGAAAAACGGAAAGAGAGAAAGATTAAAGAGTTTAGCCTGGGAAAGGGGAAGGAAGTGAAATATGAAAAAGGAGATAAAGAGAAAGAAGAAGAAGAAGAAGAAGAACAAAAGGCAAGCGGAAGAAATATACAAGATAAGAGGAATAGGAGAAGGAGAAAAGCCGAGACAATGAGCAGTATAGACAGAAGAAGGGAAGAACATCCGAAGAAACGGAAGACAGAAAATGCAGGGAAGAATAGTTCTATTATTTTGTGGTATTTTTCCCCATAAAAACATTGGAAAAATGTAAATAAGACGGAAAAGGGGAATTGGTTCGTCAAGTTTCCGACCATTTTTTTTTTCTAATCGAGAGGGAGATCTCTTTAAAGAAAAATGCACGATGACATTTCCCTACGGAATGCATTTATTCTACGTGCTAATGCGACTGTTGCACCCAGCCGATGAAAGCTTAGAAGACGGATGTCGTCCCGAATGTCGAACCCTCTAGGGGATCAGTTCCTTCGGGCCAGAAATAGTGATCCCTGAAAGTCATTACGCGCATGCGTGGAAATGTGAAGAGCACTCCGTCAATCATGATTGTTTTGTAACCCGCAGCAGGTTTTTTTTTTTTTGGTTTTTTTTTTTTTTGGTTTTTTTTTTTTTTTTAACTTTATGCCTGAATGTAAAGCCGAAGCATGGGAGCTGGTAGATAAGTTTCCTTAGTGTGTTTCGTAGATACTAAAATGTTTATTTGATTTGTTTGCATGTTTGGTTTACATAGACTTTGAGGAGAGATTTCAGATTGCCTTGAACTTTCTAAAGTAGAATGTTCTTGAATGCTGATTTCCAATGGATGGGATAGTCTTTTATTTTTATTTTAAGCAAGAATATTACCGATTACACTTTTGTTTATCGGAATTGTTGTTTGGAATTAATCTGTATCTGTGGAGACCGGGCAACTTCAGACTTTAACATCTTGTCTTCCTTTTGAAGTTCAATGCTAGATTAATTTTCCACGGATCACCTAGGGTCGAACCAGTTTGTGTATTATATCTAAACTGTCTTGAAATGTATTGCATGTTCTAGCACAACTCTGGAGCCGCATATCCCTTTGAAATCATGTTTGTTGATTTCAGGAGTCATAACTATCACAAGCAATTTGCCGAGTTCCGGGAATATTTTTCCTATAGCCTCGTGAACTTTACTGAGCACTGAGGGCTATGCCTCTCCTTCGATCTCCTTCGCAGAGGTAAACGACTCTTGAGTTTGATTTTGCCGTACGTGACTTCATTTGGCCGCCATCTAATTTCCGAAATTTATGTTCGGCATGCCGCTGATGCAGCGATCAACTGTTTTCTAACATATCTCCCCATCCCGGCCCGCTGATTAAATGGATTTTCTCTTCTCACGTTCTCCGGAGTCATGCATTTCGATATCGAAAGTGGTATGCAGCGTTATAAATGAATATTTCATTACAACTGATGGCATCAGCTGAATATGCGTTATCATCAGGGTATACTCTCAATAATGTAGTAAACTTTCTCCCGTAAAAGGAAAAAAGAGAAACGCTGAATCAGGCAAAAGGTTGAATTCGCTTATTGGTATCGATCACCCTTCGTTGTATTGGTTTATCTACGAGATGTTACCCTCTCCCAATTCTGTGAGATTTACGTATATATATATATATATATATATATATGCATGACAATGCGCTGGCGTGATGTACAATTGGTAGAATCGTGGTTCACGTTATAAGCTTTCATGCACCAAACTTCATATTGATGCGTTGTGATGACACATAATTATGTATGCGCGTGTGATGTGTATTGTAAGTGTGTGTGCGGGGATAGGGGACTCTTTATCTATTGTGTTCATCCCTATGGTATATATGTGATTCGGCAGTCTGTCATGTAACGTTCCATCGTCTGGCCAACGAGAACATTTCTTAAACATGGAACGTTTATGAATCGAAAGTTCAAGGGATATTTTCATTTCTCGCTGCATATAGGGCCTACGCTATATATTCCGTTGACAATTGTAGCGAAATTCTTCTGCACGTTATTTCTATGCCACACCGGATTTGACATGGAATCTAAAACGAAAGTGGAAATAGCTCCATCAGTTATTAAGGCATACGGAAGGGGATTGTTTTGCTTTTCATCACTTCACAATATTAGGCATACAGATAAATCTGGGTTGCTCTTCCTCTTACTTGCTACCAATTTGTGTAGTACAGACTAGTCGTTCAAGCGAAAACAATTTTTGTCAAATCTAATCAATTTGTTAATATCAAAGCGATTCAATCAAAGAAATTCTAACAATTTATCCTTTTCTTCCTCTCTTTCACTATACGGTAAATCCCCTTTCACTTTCCCTTTAATATCTTGCTCTCTTCCCCATCCCATGTCTTTGCCCCTCCCTCCCCCCCCCCCCCCATTCCCCTCTATTCTTCTCTACCATTAGCGTTAATAATGAATGGCCGGCCTCATCACTGAGGGGTTGGCAATGAGCTAAACGCAGAAACCACGCGTGCGCGCCGAAATATCGTCTCGCACCATTAAACCTGCCACAAACCAGCTAGAAAAATATGACGTCACAAATGGGTGGTGGTTACCAACCATTCGCTAGCAGAAAGGAATCTTGAGGTCAGAAGAGAGAAATATAATGAATAAACAAAACACAATGTGACATCGCACAAGACATGACGCGTGGGAGAAAAATGCGAAAATCGCATTAATGAGACAATCTTCTTGTAATCAATGATTCTTTTATCATCCATACTTTAATAGTATTACCTGTTGGTGGCTGATCGCGAAGTAACAGTTCAGAATTTCCCGCCCTTTGAACGAGGTTATTTGTTACGTCTAGAACAAAGAGAGGATGGCAGTCATTGGTCAAGGTCTGCACGTATACACAATAATGCATTCCTGTGAACATTTATTAAAACCATGAAATTCCAGCTTCCCCGTAAACCTCCGTTGAATGACGCATGAGCCTCGCCAAATACATCAATGAGGGTTTGAGTCTAGACTATCTTGTGTAAAAATAAACAAACAAACAAACAAACAACTGTGTGCAACAGATGTTACCCTTTAGGAGAGTAACACAGGGTTTCTTCATGGCGTGCAAGCGTCTTCTTTGCTGCTGCAACGTCGATATTATCTACAAACAGGGTGGATGCGAACATCCGGGACATGATGCTTTGATGAAAGTACCCACTCCAACATTGCAATGCGTCCGTATGTCACGTACGTTTTTAGTGTATTAAAAAAAAAAAAATTACGAGCAACACAGGTGAACATAATCATCACGTCATATCGGCCAGTAATTTCTTTACTGATCACAGTGTTTCAAATCTCATCCCTAGGTTTCAACAAATGTCAACCAATATTGAAATGTCACCATTTACTTTTTGTAGTATTTTCAAAGAGTGATAATGATAACAGCCTTGGAGAGTTTCAGCACACATCTCTGAACTCTCTCTGATAAACGGATATTCTTTATCGGCAACTAAACAAAGTCTTCTTTCTTTTACTGTAATGCGTTACTTTGTGTAAACTGCTAACCGGCTCAACCAGTAGGAAATATTATGCCGACAACACTTGAGATATTATTATATGGAAGAAACTAATGACGGAAGAAAAACCAAAACAATCATTTTTTTTCTCTATTGCTATTTTTTCCCTTTTTTTTAATTTAATCATGCAAGCATCACTTGAGGAAATGGAGAACACATACCGGTAATGCTGTTTGATAATACTTGCTTTCATATTCGCGCTAATTTCCCCAATCGTTCGACAAGCGCATGAAAATTGATCCAGTTGTTGTTAATAAACAGGACACCACCTCCAGATATCCCGGAGTAAACCGATCCTGAGTTTGTCATGGAGGAAGGAAGATAGCAATGAAGCCGATGATGTCGTACTACAGATTTTTTTTTTTTTTTTCATCAGGCAACGTATGGGTATATAATGTCTCGAGAGAAAACAAACGAGAGAACGAAAAAGAATACGCATGTTAATGGAAATTGCCATCGCTTGTGCTATAAAGGAATTTCGACTTATCTTTGGTATACTCGACGAAGTCATAACGTGATGTGATTATCTATTGCCGCAGAGTCGTTACCACCCAAAGAGAGACTATTAGCGGAGGTGAAGCAACTTGGGAATCGGCGATTCATGGTTTATTGGTCAGTGCCAGTTTAGAATAAAAAGCAAATGGAAATAATATTTGAAATGAAAAGACAAAAAAAAAAAGGTCAATATATTTTGAGATGAGTAGCAGCTAAATCGATCAGATGTCGAATTAAAGTCAGCTGAGACAGAACGAGAAAAGGTCATCCGTTCAGAGAAGAAAAATTTAATGATACTTACGAGGCTAACCCATTCAGCAGTCTTGTTCAGATATACACCATATGAATGAATATGGAGTGATTTAGGAGATAACGAAGAGAGACGGGATTGGCCCCATGAATTAGAAGAGTAGAAAATCCTCTGAGTAAATTAGGAGATCGAGGGGGAGGGAGCTTCTTATTGTACAATCACCGACAAGCCAAATAATTTCGTAAAAGAGGTCTAGCGGCAATGCTGACGTTGAGATTCTAGCCCTGAATTGTGCACAGATTTGACCCTTATGTGGGTCATATCATAAAGATTAGGATCGATACCATCAAGGCGACTCGAATGATCTCGTCTTTTCAGCATTTGCTAAAGAAGCAAAGTAACTTCTCAGTTGAAGCAATTCAATCGTCCTTTAAAATGGTTGATGAATGTAACAACTTTGCACATTTTCCTAACAAACGTTTGGACACACAGTAGATCGCGAACATGTCTTTAGATAAAGGATGTTTTCTCTTCTTGGTTAGTTAGGAATAAGAAGCATTGTAGAAAGAGAGACACATCTAAATGCTTGCTTCAGATGTTTCAAGATGTTTCGAGAGGGAGAATCAGGAGTGATGTAGTTGTCGCCTTGCAGAGAATCACCATCGATCGTCTCTTCAGAGTTCCGGCAACTCAACAGAAAAAAACAACATCTATCACGAAGTAAGTGTTGAGCCACGTTCTTGTCGTCTCATGTTAATTTAACTAATTCAAACCTTGATATTACGCCAACCCTAGTACCGGACAACCTCACCTCCGTCTTGCGCATACAAAGTGCTCGCCGAAAGGTCGCGGCCAGGCAGCCGGTGATCAATCGTGAGTGCACTAATTAAGTCATCACCCTTCGAATTGATAGTGCCGGATTCTTTTCTGACTTTTCTCAAGTTCTATATACGCATCGCTCACGGGCGTCAAGACTTTGAGGGTC
This sequence comes from Diadema setosum, assembly GCF_964275005.1. NCBI lineage: Eukaryota > Metazoa > Echinodermata > Echinoidea > Diadematoida > Diadematidae > Diadema > Diadema setosum. The sequence goes on along the minus strand of NC_092698.1, from coordinate 30,608,424 downwards.
TGGGATATCAACAAAGGTCGCTAGGGGGAATCTAATCAATTTTTGATGAGGAGCTTGAAATCAAATAATCGCACAAAAGAGCAAGGAAAACCTGACCGGGTTTATCTCTTATTGGGCATTGAATGAAAATGATTTGGTGTTTGGGATTTTCTTCTCCCCCCCCCCCCCCACACCCCCATAAGTCGGGGGTGAGATTTGGTATAGAAGGATAACATGCTTTTGCATCATCACCTTCAACAGTTGTATTGGCGGTAATTCGGAAATACTGAGCAGGTGCACTGGTGGTTTATCTGCTGGTTTATTGATGGTTTGAAATGCAAGCGTTTTATCAGGGAGTTGCCTACTGAAGACAAGCAGGTCGAGAAAAAAAAAAAACTTGCACATAACCTCTCTTTTATAATTAGAAGCACAATTTATGCGTTCAAAATGTTGTCAATGTTGTATGCGACCGATTTTTTCTTTTTTTCAATGAATTCAGTCACAGGCAGGGTGATAGGATAATGTCGGCGATTCCAGAGATGCACTTCACTAATATTTTGCATGTTGTCGAAGACTAAAATTCATGGAAGCTAGATCGATTACGGGGCACTGAAGATTCAATATAAACCTTCCATCCACACAGCTATTCACATCCAAGCAGAAAATCCATTCTGATCCAACAGAATTGAAAGACAGAGGTAAAATGTTTACAATATAGAAACTTTATCGCTGATTTGATGACGATATCAAGGTGTACAATTTCATTTCATTTCATTTATTTCATTTCCAACATTTTCATACACAAAATAACACAAGATCAGTGCAATGTAGTAACAAAGAAAAATACGTGAAGTTGACAATACTACGCATCACAAAAGCAAAGTAAACAATAAAAATTGAATTGAAACTAAAGTTGCAGGAAATGGAGGAGACATGCTAAAAAGCTAAGCTTGTATTTTGCAGTCTCCTCGTGGACAAAAAGACTAAATAACATCAAAAAGCATTTAGCTAGACATAATATAGAAGGTGTACAACACATACAGACCTATACATATAAACAAACAAACAAACAGACGGACAAACACAAGCAACCTCTCTTGTAAAGAGAAAGATAGAGAAAGAAAAACAAAACACAGTAAAGGAAAAAGAGGAAAAGAGAAAATTATTTTGAAAGAAGAAACAGAAAGAGACAAGAGGACAGGGAAAGGCGAGAAAGGAGAAGAGATGAAAGGTTTATACCAGCACACGCGAGGCACATGATGCCGTGGATCACCGAGGTATATGTACATAATATAGGAAAGGAATAGATAAAAGAAAAGAATGAGTATACGAATAAAAGAGAGCTCAAAATTAAGGCTAATTAAAATATAACTCATTCAACTATATAAGAATTTATGAACAACTTCTTCAGTTTAGATGTGAATGTGTTTAAACTTAGAACTTGTTTCATACTATCATCGAGAGTGTTCGAAATTTGGGGCCAGTAAAAGAAAACATAGATTTAGCAAACATAGTCCTAGTTAATGGCAAATGAAATGAGTTGGATTGCCGGGTAGGATAAAAATGAACAGATCTATTTTAGTGAACATGGACTCAAACACAAATGGGAGAGAATTCAGGTAAGTTTGTACATGAATTGTCCTAGGTGTAAAAAATACAAATCCTTAACTTTTAAGATTTTGTTTTCAGGAAATAACACATCAGTATGACTTCTCCACGATTCATTGCAAATAATGCGAAGAGCTTTTTTCTGTAACAAAAGGAGTCTTTCCAAATGAGAAGAATGTGTGTTTCCCCAGGCGAGTATACCATAATTCAAATAAGGTAAAATCAGAGATGAATATAACATTAAAAGAACATTTTTGGGTAAACAAAATTTAACTTTATTTATAACACCTATATTTCTTGAAATAATACGGCTTATGGAATCAATATGTAAATTCCAGGTAAGTTTACGGTCAATAATCAAACCTAAGAATTTGATTGAAGAAACTTCTTCGATAACTGTGTCATTCAGATATACATTTCTAGGTACATTTTCTAAAGAGTTACTAAAAATCATACATTCAGTTTTTTTAATATTTATGGACAATTTATTTGCTCTTATCCATTGAAGTAATTTATCCAATTCAACATTTAAAACATCGATTAACATATCAGGATCAGAATGTGACAAAAAACATTAGAATCATCAGCAAATAATAGAAAGGAAAGAATACTTGATGAATTCGGCATGTCGTTAATGTAAAGGATAAATAAAAGAGGTCCAAGCAAACTTCCTTGAGGCACTCCACAATTAACATTTTGCATGACAGATGTATGTCCATTAACATAAACAAATTGCTTACGGTTAGAAAGGTAACTCCTGAACCACTCCAAGGCCTTTCCTCGGATACCATAATGTGATAATTTATAAAAAAAAAAAAAGTATATTGTGGTCAATGGTATCAAAGGCCTTGGAGTAGTCCAGGAAAACGCCGACTGTATGATGAAATTGATCAATAGCTTTTGAAACTTTATCTAAAAAGGTAAGTATTGCGTGGGATGTGTTGTGGTTTTGCCGGAAACCAAACTGATAGTCAGAAATTATTTTATGAATATCCAAAAACTTCAATAATCTAGAATGAACAATCAGTCCGGAGTGATCACGAATTGATGGTGAAAATCTTTCCGGATATCGACATTTCTGTATATATCGAAGGATAAAAAAGAAAATAAAGATGTAAAATCTACCGCTTTTGTCAAAAAAAACACAAAAAACTACATGTGAGAATGAATCACTTCATCCTTGGAAGGCGGTGTCCTCTATGACATCACAGTGTTGTATAAAGTGGTTAATTGCAAACACGAACGGTGCAGTCTACAGAGGCAACTGATGCATTTCTGGAGCTACTGCTCCGAATGTCTGTGGAAGGTAAGAGAGTGGTATGAATGGCCAAACTTCAAGAAGACTCCCAATCAAGGGAATCGTTGAATTTCCCGACTTCTGGGAATAATTTGGTTTGTTTTCATTCACCGCGGCTCCATTCCGTTCCCCACATTCTGGTCACCCTATAACACGTGCTGCAATGACCAGTCCGAAGCGATGATTTCACCGATTCACATTCAAGCCACAAATCCTGGAAGAGTTACTTTTTATCATTTCCCATTCTCTAATGATTTGGTAATACATTATTCTTTTCTTAATTCTGGAATGTGTTGAAAAGACACAACCCCATGTGACAAACAGGGGCTTATAGTCCATGAGCCAAGGCCTGAAAATTGCATTTTCGTAGCACCCCCAGGGGGCCCAAGATATCTTGGTACCGTTGGATAGGTACAAGTCTCTACTTTTCGGAAATGATGATCTTAAGTTCCAACTCTTGATCGTTACCATGGCAACGCAGTTGATATCACAACCTCTTAAAACATGTGCCGATTCAATGTCATTTCTAGAGAATGAGACAATATATTAAAGGTAAAAATTTTCTGTAAGTAATCGAATTAGTAGGATATTCTTGTCTTGGAATAAAGGCTTAAGTAACGTACTAAAGACTTTTGCAATAAATATGAACATGACTCATTCTTCGAGGATATGAAGGTCACTTCAAGGTCAAATTATTGAATATCACAAAATTGATACAAATTCAGGACTAATTTTTGTGATAAAAGTTTTTGTCAAATCCTTCAAGGAACTGTACATGCTACTATGAGTTTGCTACACAAACTAGGAAGCAAGCTGACTCTAACTCTACCACATGACCTCAGTCTGCTAAGTTGTTACCATGGAAACGGAAGTTGAGTCTCTTGTGCAAAGAAGAGCTTTTGGCTCTGTAACAGGCCCATGTAATAGAAATTTGTTTTTAAAATGTGTAACAATGTAAAATAATGATCATTCAACTAATTATTTCTCATTACTTATCGTAATTAAGCATTTCAAGTATTTTCAATAGAGGGTATCTGGTTAGTTTACCCTCTAAATCCTTCTCAAGGTCATTCTCAAGGTCATTCTCAAATTCAAAATGCTTAATTTACGTGTATAATGTCAGTTCCTTTGCGAGAATCCCTAATGATCAAATCATTAAAGTTCACAATCTACAGAGTGTGTTGTTTTTTTTTTTCTAAATAAATGAAAAGATTGTTCCTTTTTGTTACCATGGCAACAACAGTATTTAGTGCAAGTGATTCATGATAGCTTTCCGGCCCTATAGTAGTCTACATATATATGACAGTAAAGTGCTTTATGTGCAAAAATGATCTACAACCAAAACTGAATAAAACAGTATCACACATTTCATATTGACTTTCAATGAAGGATAACCATGTACACTAGGTCATTCCCAAGGTCATTTTCAAGGTCATGGCGTTTATAACATTTTATCTTGTAATTTTGTATGTGAAAACTTAAAGTTTTCCACTGCCTCCTCTAAGGCTGTACAAATACATGGGTGTATCATAACATCATTTTAATTCATCATAGATCTACAACATTTGCTTTTTCACCAAACTGACAACAACACATAGAACAGAATAGAATAATATGGAATAGCATAATTTTATTAACAAATGTTCCTTGGATTCTTTTTCTTGGATAGTTTACATACATGTCTAATTCAATATGGATAATCCACTCAATCCATTCAATGTATTCAATGAGGATGAAATGCAGGATGTTTCTTTACCGTAAGGTGAAAGTCTAAGATGGAGGGGCACAAAATAATAGAGATATTACAAAATACATAATGTATTATCATTCTTGATTTTAATATACATGAACTTGAGAGGATATATATACTTTGTTTGTTTCCTTGCCCTGATGATGGATATGGTTTGTTCTGCAAAATTATAAAAAGTACTTACAACTATGACTCCAATTAAAGACATAACATACCTTTTGAATGAAATTTTTTTGAAAATAGATGAGAACACTAGATGAGTATTGCTCTTTGCTATCAATGTCCGATTGTTCAAATCAAGCAATAATCACACTAAGTCCAATGGAGGCTGCAAAAAGGAAAAAGATATATCAAGTAATAAAAATAATTATCTATGCCGCCCAAGTCTTTCGGAGCAATAAAACATGGATACCAGAAAGACTGAATAACAAGGAACTGAGCAACAAATAAAAGAGTCAACTTAAGTCAAACGCGCAAAAAGTTAACCAACAAATAACATCCATCTAACGAGATGAAAGAACAATGACAAGTCTGATCAGTAATGGAGATGAGCCGGTGGAGCCTTCCGTCGTGTACAGCGCTGGAGCGTGGGAGGGGAGGGGTCAGCGTCTGGTGCGGCAGGGAGAGGCTCCTCCTTACGTCCGGGGCATTGAACGGAAGGAGAACACGGATGGAGCGGGGCAGACGGCAGCGTGGTTCCAGGCCCAAAGGCAACTGCGAGGTAGGGGCGTGGTCCCGTGAGCCGGAGGAGACGGGCTGATCACTTCGGCTGTCCTGCACTGGGGAATCGTGGGACGGCTTGGCAGTGCCAGTTGGGGGGAGTGTACTCTCTGTGGTGGGGAAGGGTGGCTTGTCATGGCCCGTTGTGGTGGGGTGAATGGCACGAGGTGGAGGCGAGACCGTGGAGGGCCCTGGGTATGTGGTGAGGGTCGCTCGAGGGATAACCGGCTGGTACTTGCGGAGGAACTTCATGTTACGGAGTGTGAAACGTCCTGAGCCGTCCACCCTGATGACATACTGGTCGAACTGGCACACTTCAACCACTATTCCAGTCTAATTGTCCCACTTTCTCAGGTGGGGGCCTGTTTGGTTCTGGATGCGGACGCAGTAACCAACGGAAAGTGGGGGGAGTACCTGTGTGTGGGCGGAGAGACGTTTGGCAGCGGGCATGTGCCTATTCCGCAAGGCCTCCTCCCGGATTGGTCGACCGAAGGCACACTGAACAGGGGATAGGCAAGTGTCACGGTCGGGAGTGTTCCGATACTGCAGGATGGCACGCTGGAATTCATCAGTGTCGAGGGAGCCATCAGCAGTGGTGTTCCCAGGGATGAGACGCTTGACCGTCTTGACCCCGACCTCTGCACGGCAATTACTGTGTGGAAACGCGACAGAGGAGATGCGATGGTGGACCCCCCAAGCCGGAGAAATGTTCTGGTCTTGTTGGACGTGAACTCAGACCCACCGTCAGAGGTGAGATCGTTGCTAATGCCGTAGGTGATGAATATGCTTCTAAGGGCGGCAATCAGCCCGGCGGCCCCATTGGCAGCCTCCTCCACGATCAGCCAATTGCTGTATCTGTCCACCACCACAACGAGGAAGGACCGACCATGATAGCTAGTGGAAATAGTTGGCCACGAGGCACTGGAATGGATATGCTGGGCTGACGGTGGGGGCGGGGGCGCACGGCTGAGAGGGAGCCATGAGGTTGCATGTTGAACATCGTGCCTGCAGGTCCATTATGTCAGATGACATCCCAGGCCAGAAGAAGGAGGATTCAGCCCTGGAACACATTTGAGAGGCCCCTTGGTTGGCCGAGTGGAGGGCTCAAAGGACCTTCTCTCGCAGAGTGGAGGGAATCATGATACGGTCGTTGTAGAACACCATCCCATCAAAACTGGATAGACCATCGCGAAATTGGTGATACCGGCGAAGATCAACAGGTAAGTCATCGCGGCAGTCTGGGAAGCCATTCTCCACCAAGTCGAGTAAGAAGGGGAAGGGGGGGGGGGGTCACTGGAGGCGGCTAAGAGGATGTCATCCCAAGTGACTGACTCAACGATGGCATTGTCATCGGGGGTACCCTATGGGCACAAACCTGTGGAGTGTCCGCAGCATGCCCTCCACACAACACCGGGGGGCAGCTAGGATGGCACGTGAGAGTTCAATGTGGCCAGACTCACTAGTGGGTCCCTGGAGGTTGGCGATTATCCGGGAGGTGTAGCGGCTGGGACTCACTAACTGGATGGCATGAGAGAACATCAACCCCAGTGTGATGAAGGCACGGGATGTGCACCACACGGAACCGATATCGCAGGGTCCTCTCCTTGAGGTTGCGAAGACAGGGGTTGGGGCTGGTGTCAAGAGAGCGATCACCACATATTCTCAACAGAGGCTTGTGATCCACAGCAACAGTCAAGTCAGAGCACCCAAGGACAAAATAACGCACCTTATCGAGGGCGTCCACAACAGCGAGGGCTTCCCCTTCAATTGGAGCATAGCGAGATTCTGACCCAGATGTGAACTGGCTGCCGACGAGGGTGACCCGCCAACAAGACTTGCAGCAGAAGGGCTTGGTGCTCCAGCACGGGCAGTGCTTCTGTAGCAGCCAAACACTGATCCCATCCTTCGACCAATCCGTGGCCAGGCAGGTGGGTCTTCCCTTGTCGAAGTATAGTGGCACCTTCCTGGATCTCCCCGATGATCAGGGACTTCGCTTCATCAAAGAGCTCTTGCAGGGTGTCTGTCCATTGAAAATGTCTGCCTGGCTTGAGGAGTCTTCTGAAGGGAAGCATCGTAGGACACCTGGTTCACCAGGCCGAACCAGCTGCGGACATCGGTGACGTTCTCAGGTGCGGAGAATTCGCGGATGGCCTGGAGGAAGCGCGGGCAGGGCGGACAGTCGCTGGGGTTATCTCAAATCTGGCAAACTCGATGGTCTGCTGTGCAAAGACGAACTTGGATGGGCTCTAGGTGATGCCGTTGCGGCCACATACGTCAAGCCGCCTGGAAGAAGGCATCCTGAATACTATCCAACCACATGAGTGCGTCGTCCACACACTTTATCTTCGCTGGGAAGTCTGCCATGATGTCATCAAACCGGTGGCTATAGCAGTCCCCCGAGGCGATGTACCCCTGTGGGGCCACGAGTTACCAATAGCGACCCCACGGGGTGATAAAGGTGGTGAGATGGCGGTCCCGCACATCAAGGAAATGCTGTGATATCCATTCCATGCATCAGACAGAGTTTTGTACATGTTAGATGGAACCACACGGGCCTGGTGGAACGGGGATTGCGTATGGTGGGTCTCGTGGGTAGCATGGTGATTGAGTGCCTGGAAGTCACGCCTGAGCTTACCCGATTTCTTCGCACAGATGACCATGCGGTAGCACCGCGTGACGGGGGGTGCCTACTGGGAAAGTTTCGAGAACACCAAGTCGGATGTCCTGATCAAGGCCCTTCTTCACGTCATCCTGCCAACAGATGGGGATGGGTATGGGGGTATGGTGAGCCTCTGGTGTGGCGCCCGGTTCCACGAGTATGCGCATAGGGGGACCAGACATCATCGGTAGGGGCTGGTGATCACACACATTGAAAGTGCTGGACCGGTAGTATGCAAGTAGCCAGTCTCCAAGTCTTGCACAGTTCTCCTCGGTTGCCGGGAAGGGGAGGGAAGTGGGAAGTGGGAAGGGGCCTCACGTCGTGGGCATGGGAAATCAAGTATGGGGGTACTGTCCGGTTGCGACGTGATAGGGAATGAATCCTCTTCATCAGTGCGGCCACGCACACCCCCTACATCTCCGTCGGGCTGGCATCGATTGACGGGCAATAGCTGATAGTGGTCAGACTTGGTACACTCTCCTGAGTAAGCCTGTTAAAAGCAGTCCAGCTGGGGACATTCTGATGTTTGTCATCACATTCTTGGAACATCACTTCCTCAGGCGCCAACCTAGTCAAGAACCATGCAAAGTTATTTTTCCTTGCCACAGCATTTTTCGAAGACGATGCTGTCAGATCTTGATCAACTACTAGTTTCTCTAGCTGGTCCTTTCCTTGGAACTGATTGGTACGGCATCACTGCATTTGGCTGGGGCTTAATGGAATGCCTGCGATTGTTGATGTCGCCGTCAGATTTTGTGTTTTGAGCATTGGTGGAAGACTGTGACAGCCCTATTTCTTGACGTCTAATTTGTAGTACTATGCAACCAGTGCAGTGTGTAGTTCCATGTCCAGAGAGCGTCTCTTCTTGAAGGTCACTGTTATCCCAACAAAATGTCTCAAATACACCATTTTGTCAGTTGCTTGGCAAATTTGAGTAAGTCTTTGAGACATTTTCTTCAAGCGAAGTTTCCATCTCTTCTTACTGTGTGTGAGACAAACCATGACCCATTCTGTTCAAGACAGTTATCATTTCTGAAGATCCACCTAGGGTTCTGACAAGGAAAGGAAGTGCCACATGCTTTGGAGTTTTTACTCCCCCCGACTCACAGCATGTATGAGATCTTGACTTATAGAGAGGACTTGACGATGGATGGTAGCTGGTACAGAAACCCACTGATCTACTTGAATTCGGAATGTGAACATTGTTCTCATCTATATCTTCAGGCCTAATGGGTTGGGAGACCGCTGGATTCACCTGAAATAGAGCCTGCTGTACGATAACTGCCACATGTTGCAAGCTTTTTTCCTCACTTTTATCATATGAGATGATGTCGCTGCTCCATGCTTCTTCTTCCACAGACGTAGATGAAGACTGCCCACCTGCCTCAGCAATTTGGCCCTTTGGTACCTCTTCAAGGAATTCCATCTCAGACTCAGAACGATTCTTTGGATGCCGAAAAGACAACTGATTTCCATAGTGGCTCACTATTCTTCTGTTTTTCTGATCGATAGTCAGATTCAGTGCCAGCATCAAAGAGGAGCTCTTTGAACTTCCTAAGAAGATCAGCCATCTGCATTACCTTCATATCCTTAATTAATTCAGTGTTGATGTATTCCTTTATGGCATCAAATGCAGCATCATATGAGCTTGTAATGTGAGCATCATTCTTCTGAGCCAAGCGTTCCAAGGATTTGTGCTTCGTGAAGCGTTTGTGACAACTCGTATGGTATCTAATGTGCGTGACTGTGAGATCTCTGATGGCTAGTAGGAGTTCTTCATCTTCTCTGACTTCTGCGGCTCTTTGGATGTTTTCGGTAACCTCCTGAGATTGGCAAGTTATAAGAGTCTCTGCCACCCTACTACCTGAGTGTGACTTGACATAGGTCATTGCTTGGCAAAAGATACATTCCCTGAGATCTCTTGGAGCAATGCTAGCTCTAGTTGTTTGCTTTTCAGGTAGTGGTCCATCGTGAATAGATGGAGAAGTACCCTCACTCACAACTGACCGCTTGACCGGCTGGTGGGATACATTAAGTGAAAAGGCATCCATATCTGAAAAAAAGAGTTCATACACAAACAATTTATAATATAAATTAAGCGTCTACTGGTGAGATAAAACGTGACATATAAAAGTGCAAATGAAAAAAAAATACTTTAAATGAAATATTCCTTGAGATTTTATGAAAGTGATTTAAAGGAAGAGCTTGTGGAAATGAAGGTTTTCGATGGAAATGAAAATCCTCTATATTTTTGTTTGACAGTTATTTTTTTTTTGTGTGTATTTTTTAAAATATTTTTTTGGCTAAGACAAATTCTTAAAAATGTAAATCATTGTTATGGTCTACATTTTCACTACTTTGTGGCACGTTTTATGAAAGCGCCCGCACGTGGCAACCTTCTGATAATGATTATCTGAAGGTCACCATATCACCATTGAAATTTCTTATGGATCCGGATTTAGATCATGACTTGTTTTACATCTGCGCCAAATTTTAGAGCAATCGCTTGAAAAAGAACGAAAATACACGGAGGTGGCTCAATGGGCCCTTTGCCAACCTTGTGCCATGGAATCTAGAAGTAGTTTGGACTGAGTAGCGATCACTATGTCCATTGCGCCCTTGATCTAGATCTGGTCTTCCTTTTGGCTTAAATCATACTGACTTTGTTCTTAAATATGAGAATGTTTTGCTTTATATCAAATTTCATCATCTTAATTTCGGTATTTTCCCACTTTGTTCAGCGTTTATTTTGACCAACATTGACTGGGTTTTTCTTTTGTTTTGTTTAATTTGATCATGGCATTTCCATAATCTTGGTCCTGATATTTTATCTTACACTCAGTCTAGGTCACTAAGTCTTATTGATCACCATTGAAATTTCTTATGGATCCAGATTTAGATCATGACTTGTTTTACATCTGCGCCAAATTTTAGAGCAATCGCTTGAAAAAGAACGAAAATACACGGAGGTGGCTCAATGGGCCCTTTGCCAACCTTGTGCCATGGAATCTAGAAGTAGTTTGGACTGAGTAGCGATCACTATGTCCATTGCGCCCTTGATCTAGATCTGGTCTTCCTTTTGGTTTAAATCATACTGACTTTGTTCTTAAATGTGAGAATGTTTTGCTTTATATCAAATTTTATCATCTTAATTTCGGTATTTTCCCACTTTGTTCAGCGTTTATTTTGACCAACATTGACTGGGTTTTTCTTTCATTTTGTTTAATTTGATCATGGCATTTCCATAATCTTGGTCCTGATATTTTATCTTACACTCAGTCTAGGTCACTAAGTCTTATTCCTGATATTAATCTAATATGTGCCTGAGTCTTATGATGTTCTTAATCATATTCTAAATCTTAAAGGGTGTGTACAGCTCTGGTCGAGGTGAGGATTTAGCTTTTAACGCTTTGCGAGATATTCAGAAACCACTTTATGAGATGTCAAAGAGCATGCAATTCTAAGGGGTATCAAAAGTTTATTTGATGACAATCGGTTTTGACATGGCTGAGATATATCCAAAAACAAGGTGAAACAAAGAGATCCTAATAAAGTTGTGGCCTGTCGCCTTTTATCATTATCACTATTTTGAATATCTCAGCCATTTGAAAACCAATTTTCATCAAATAAACGTTGAATCCTTCTTAAAATTACATGCTCTTTCATATTTCATAAGAGGTTTCTCATTATCTCACTTAACAATGTTCAAAACATGAATCCCCACCTCAACCAGTACTGTACAGTCCCTATAATATTAGGATAGGGTAAAAGGTTTTGTTCACTAGCAAAGACCAATAATCGTATAACATATCTATTCATCAGCTCATAACGTGATCGTGATCTTGGTCCTGATTTAACATTTTGGTCTAAATTAAAAGAAAACAGTTTTGAACCTTAGAATTCTTGCATTGGTCCATATTCTTGACCTATTCTTGATGATATACAGATATAATGATTTTACTCTGACTATCGTTATCTATTTGTCACAATGCCAATGCTCCTAATCTGAACAAGTGATTTCCTTTTTGATAGCTTGGACAAACAGAGATTTGACAAAGACTACGCTTTAGCCTTTAACGAAAGTTCATATAACTTACATGAAAATTGATATATGGGACTAATCTTTCAAGACCTTTGTTTTCTAGTTCTAAATATTGAGATCAAAGATTAACACAAACTTTGTAATCACTTACCTATTGTAATCAATGCTGTCTGTTCGGGGTGTATCAGCTGGTTAGCTTTCTCCCTTATGACAAAAACAACTTACACCTGGATCATGCCATCAAAGAAATACTTCCGCCATTTCCGCCATCTTTGTTTCCTTCAGATGTAGAAGTATTATTTCATATTTGGACAAAAGAGGGCGCTTTTCTAATGATCTGAAAACTTATTTTTGATGTCATGGTGCTCCTTCAGCATTGCTTAGTATATCTTCTATTTTTTTTTATTTTCTTTGCAGTGTGTATTACATAACCATGATATGAAGCTGCCACTGTACCATATGACCTTGAGCATGACCTTGAGAATGACCTTGAGAATGACCTAGAAATGACACAGAAATGACACTGAACACTGACCCGATAAAAATATCTAATTGTTCATCGGTCAATCAATTTGGTCCTTTATTGGGACAGTCAATAATTTTTAATGAAGTTTTGGTTTTAAGACTGTACACTTCACAGACATTATTGCCCTTACTGGAGCTTTGTGTAGGCAGAATCACGTTTTATGCTCTTTACATGATTTCAGTTGCCATGGTAACAAACTGGTAGTCTGCCTCAATATGGGAAAATTGAAGTCATTAGACACTATTCTTTATGAATATGCTCCGTTATAACAAATTTTGTCCATTTTAATTGAATAATGCCAATATAAAATAACATTTACTAAAATTTTGACAATGCATTGATATGACTTACAATGATAAGAGTCACATGACATTCAAACGGCATTAGTACCCATAATGCAACACTCATGTTCGTTTAAACCAATTATTTTTCAAGAAATTTATTAAACCTACATTCTTACAAAATACTACTTATATGCTAAGAATATGTTCATGAAAAATAAACTTTGAACTATCTAACCCAATTTCTTGATTTGACACTGAAATGGCACACACTACCAAAGGTTGTGATAGATCAACTGCGTTGCCATGGTAACGATCAAGAGTTCAAGGTAAAAAATGTCATTTCCATGAACTACAGACTTGTACCTATCTTTTGGAAACAAGAAATCTTGGGCCCTCCGGGGGTGCAACCAAATCGAAAAATAAGGGCTTTTTCAGACTTGGCTCATGGACTATTACTGATTTACTGACCTTCTTGCATGACTGAATTGAGACATTATAGTACGAATTGATGGTTTGAAAACAAGGGTTTTCACCATTGAATTCTGACACTTTTCTCTTTGATACATGGTGTCACCGAGGTTTCCTTTACTACCGCGATCCCATTAAACGTTACACGTACATCTGATTGGCCTCATCCATTATCTTCTCGTGTGCAGCTCCTTTCACCTTTCAATGAGACATCACTCTTCGAATATTCCAGCGGCTATCGGCCTGGATGTCAAAATAAATTCATTAGAGGCCATTATTTTCGTTCTGTTTATATCAGCCTCCTCGACAAACGTGATCTTCCTCTATGCTGATTGGTGGGAAGCAAGCAGTATATCTCTGCTTCTGATTACTGGCACAAGTCTTCGGGTCACTTTCTATTTTAAGGGCAAAGCTACTCTCCCCTCCCCCCGCGGAAAAAAGGGGGAGGGGAGTATGAAGACAACCTCAATTTCACAAAAATTTTGTCTGTAAATCGTGTAATTGGCATGAATTGCAGCAAGTGCCAACCTAGAGAGTGGGGACGTAATGGCTTTCTTTTAGGAAACAAACAATACAAAATAGTCAACAATTTCTTTCCCTTCAGCGCATATTTCTTATCTCAACACCCCGCATGTCAACGCTGACATTAAATGATATGAAATGCAAGTACTTATAGGATGCCTATACACAATAATCTTCAGAAGTGAAGGACGTAGGCAAATCCAGAAGAAGAAAAAGAAGACATTTAAAAGTAGGCTACGCGTTCATATTCAGCGGTTATCATTCGATCGTTCTCTTGCCAAGTTGAATGCGTTGGTCTTTTACAATTTATGTTCAGTCGATTTGATGCAGGGCACTTTAATGTCATCTTCAAACGAATAGTCGTAAACAGCTTCGAAGTCAAGGTCATTCGAATTCAATCTACGCAAACCAATATCATAATGAAATAGAAGATATGTGTGTGCGTGTTTGTGTGTGTGGTTGTGTGTGTTTGTTCGTAGCTTTGCTTTGGTATAAGGCGGTATTCCCACACGCATTCATGTGTTCATATGACACGTGATAATACTTAGTACAGCGTGATACGTGCATGCGTGGAGGAAAAAGTCTGATACATGTACCATCATGAAGAATCAGCTAAAGTACCCCAAGCGCTTTAAGTGATAACGGGGACCGAGTTTAGAAGTGTCTATTGATAAGTTTCGTGATTTATTGCTCTCAATAAGACCAAAATGTATAATGGGGAAAAAAATCTGCTAAAGTGCATTGTACTATATTTCGTGTTGTGCAGATTTGCAGCTACACATGAGTAGTACAGTTACAAACTTTTATTTGGCAAGGTGGTTACATTTTCGAAAGCAAGCAAGCTTAGCGCGAACAAAAAGAAATGTGTTTCATGACAATGACTATCAAAATTTACGGACAACTGGATGTGCACCCACAAGAAGATAAGCGAACGTGACAGAAAATATATAGTTTAATATATACACTAATAGACAAAGAGATAGACAGGTATAGGTAGAGAGAGAGAAAAAAAAAAGAAAACCGCAGAACAACTGCCAGAGAAAGTGTGAAGTAGGAAATGAATCAGGTCATGATTATTCAATAGTGTGGTCTAATTATTGATTTCTTGAAGAAGTGCGACTTCTGGTGAATATGTACAGTGTCTTCATCCGCACCCCAATCGGACAGCTGTCTATCGAATGCACAAATCACTTCACTGCCTGAATGCAAAACTGGCTTCTGCGTGCTTATGCAATCCCAAGAGTTGGATTGCAACGTTCAAGATTAAAATGCAGAGCTGATCTGCTCTTTTTTTTGTGTGTGTGTATGTGTGTGTGTGTGTTTGTATGTGTGTATGGGTGTTTCTTACTGGCAAAGAAAATCCATGAAGTGGTCGGTTTGTCCTTGTTAAAATGAGATACAGAAATCTGTGTTTGCCCTCGATTCAGAGACACGGTTTGGTGTCTTCCTTTTATATAACATACCGGATATATCACCTCATTTCTGTGTCACTGTGACTATTATGTTCCTGTGTATCTCCCTCCCTCTCTCTATCTAGCTCTCTTTCTCTCTTCTGTATGACATATATATATATATATATATATATATATATATATATATATATATATATATATATATATACATATAAACAACACATACACTTCTGATGAATATGTGCACTGTCTTCAAACGCACTCAAATCAATATTATATATATATATATATATATATATATATATATATATATATATATATACATGTATATATTTATATAACATTTTTAATAGGTCTACATGATATTTCTTTAATCATTTTTATATCTTGCAGTATTCAAGCAAGCTTGCAAACATCTACTTTCGTATCACATCATCGTTGACCATTATAATATATGCCTCTTCGACAATTTGAAGTTGCAATAATTGCGGTTGTCCTGGCAACGGAATGGTTATATGCAATTAGCTCTGCATGGTTCATGACAGTTGCAATCATCATCATAATGATTAGTGGTTTAAGATTTAGTGTCTCTGCTGAACAGGACGCAGGTAACCTGGCAGCTCTCGTGCCGTTGACATTTCACGTCCTTCTTGCGCTAATTCTTGAGAAGTAGAAGGTGCAATGAGCTAGTGGTGTGAAAGAGACAGTGTGTATGTTTGTGTGTGTGTGTGTGTGTGCGTGTGCGTGTGCGTGGGTGTTTGTGTGTATGTAAAATGGAAACAAATTCATGCACTTATGTTAGCAATAACTCATGGAAATCTCATCAGTTAACTACAAACTACAAGCCTGTAACTCTGAGTGTATATATCTGATGTTTAATTTCCTTGTAAAACCCCGCCGTCTTTTTTTCATGTTCAGCCAAGGAATCGGAATATGGATATTAAGACATGCCCGTGTCACTACGTAGAAAGTTGAAACACAGATCTTATTGGTAAAGGTGACAACCATTTCTCTGTACATGAAGCCTAGAACGTCAACAGTCCCACCTCCTGTGGGTGCGTGTCACGAGCTCGACACCCACGAGTCATACAGCTCACTAGAGAGACACTAAGTGAACAAGGGCCACGAGCTCGACCTCAACTGAAATAGACCCACGAATTACACACTAGACAAACAAGGCCCACGAGCTCGACACTAGGTAAAACAGGCCTACGAGCTCGAGATTACATTGAGGGGCTTAGGTAGTATCGAACTCGTGGGCATCATTTACCTAGTTTCGAGCTCATGGGCCGTATTTGCCTATAGTTTTCACTGCATGTGGGGCTTGTGTGCCCGATGTCTGGCTCATGGACCTGTTTTATTCAATGTCCAGCTGCATGGGCCTGTTTTACTTGGTGTCTATCTCTTTGGCTGTGTGAATCGGAGACCCTTCTTCAACGTCTAGCTCTTAGGCCATATGACTCGTGGGTGTCGAGATTCATTCATAGTTACAGTTGTGTAAAAAAAAATATATATATATATCATAGATGATAAATATGGAGCAATTGACAAATATCTTACAGAAATGACAGATCATAATACCTTGTGGTCTTTTTTCGCAATTGAATTAAGATTTGTCCCGTTTGCCAGTCGGCGCGAATTTGCCTTCAGCGTTTAAAAAAATTATATCGAGATTACTTTGGATAACAAATGGACCCCAAGAATTATTCTAAAGAACTATACTCTATGGAGATGATGACTGTCAGAACATGGGACCATCAAGTCAAATAACATGTTTTGTGTATTTTTATCCCCCCTTCTCCCTCCCAGAATGCGTACGTCTGGTATTCAGGCCTTCTTTGAATGCTGCTCCCATGAGGTGGAGCTCACAGAATGCGTCCAAGGTAAGGACATAGGAGAGATTAAGGGAGAACGTGAAGCGGATTTAGAGGAAACGAGAAAATCGCTTCGTCTGGTCTTGATATTGCATTTGCTAATATCCAGACGTGATCATGTAACTACTTAAAACCTAATCAACGACATGTTGTTTACGCCTAAAAAAAAAAATCATTCGATGTCTGCAAAGCACGACAGATGAACAAATATCACATGGAGGAGGGGAAGAGGTAGAAGAAATTGAAGTAGCGGTAATTTCACGAGTTGAAGTATGAGAAACAGTAGTAACAATAGAAACAATTGTAATTGTGGTTAGTTAGAGTTATCAATAGCACATGTTTCACTGTTGTTATTATATCATTGTTATTGGTATTATCAGCATCGTTTTATTTTCATTATTATCATATTAAATTGTCAACATCAGGATTGTCTTATAATTATTGCTATCACTACTATTATCACTAGTAATCATATCTACATTATTATTCTTATTATTGAATTATTATTGTTAATATTATTATTATTATTTTTATTATTATTATTATTATTATTATTATTATTATTATTATTATTTTTATTATTATTTTTATTATTATTATTATTATTATTATTATTATTATTATTATTATTATCGTCATTATTATCATTATTACCATTATTGTTATTATAGTTTTATCTATAGTGAAAGCAGCCATGGAACCGAAGTATTTTACCTGCTTGAGATTCTCGCATTCCATAATATGCCACATTTTGGCCACTAACCACAGAATGTCCCTGTCGTTACGGAGGTTATTGTGACTTCATCGCCCGCAAGTGTCGCTGTCCGCCGGGCCGCTCGGGTCCTCTCTGCCGCGAGACTTGCCGGACGGGAACTTATGGTATAGACTGTGTCCAGCGTTGCACATGTGGGGACGGGGCATCCTGCGACTTGTACAGTGGGCTATGCAGCTGTCATCCAAATCAAAGGTATACGTAGTTAAAAGAGAGAAGTTTTTCTACCCAGTAACTCTGTCTCAAGATGAAAAATATACCCAGTTGGAATTAACATACCAGTTGTATTGAATCATATCTGAATGTGCTTGAAGTTATTGAAGGGAGAAAGGCATCAAAAGTACAAAATAATCCGACTCATGGTAATGGAATCAATTCTTAAAGGGATGGTATAGTATTGGTTGAGTTGAGGATTCAGCTTTTAACTTTTTGCGAGATACTCTGAAACCACTTTTTGAAATGGTAAAAGAGCATACAATTCTAAGAGGAATTGAAACTAAGATAGGTAGATGAATAGCAACGCAAGAGAAAGTGATCGTTATATTAATGTTTGTCACAACGCTGTATGGCTCATTACTTTTCAAGCTTTTCGCTGCGTCTCTTTGTTCCCAGCTTAAACCGCGCTAGACAATAAAGTCAAATATTTACCATGCTTTGCGTCGAAAGATTATACGTTGGTTGTGTTTTGCAAGTACTCCTGTGTTGATCACCACCATGGATCATATGAAAAACATTTCTGTAGAATCTCACGAGCTGCATGCCTTGAATGAGAGCTTTATAGGTAATTTTGCTAAAGATTCTGATTGTAAAGCTGTCAGGAGGTTTCAATTCTCGATGGCTCGTAAAACATAAAAATGTGTTTGGTGGAATGATTTACAGATTGGCCTACTGTATACTAGCAAAAGAGTTAGCAGCGCAGATCGGCATATACTTGTCACAGGGGGCTCCGCAGCTTGTTGTAATTAAGCGATTCCTCAAAATTGCGCGTAATGAATTTTACTAAACCATTGCTGCATGTGATGAGATGTTTAAAAGAGAGGACAAGAGCCTTATCAAGCTGTCATTCTTTAAGACTGTTCGATGTTTCTTCGGATTGCTTGCAAAATATCGATGCTTCTGAATTCACAGTAAAAGCAGACACCTTTTAGCAGCATTAAGTAAATTACCCTACTGTAGAATTGAATAAAAAGCAGGAGTCAATCAATTTTGATACGAACATTGGTTGCGCATTTTACAGAACGTTCGTTTTGATTATGCGTCTTTACTCTATTTCATTCATTTTCTTCCTTTCTTTTTAGTTTGTAAAGCCGACATCCATCAGAATACAAGGGGCTAGGCTCAAGCTATCATTCCGCATTAGCATTTTACAAGCAGAAGCTTACAGTTGCATTAAGGATTCTGAAAACAACGCTCTTCATAACGCGGAGTAATCCCTTATTGTGTGTGTGCATGTGTGTGTGTGTGTGTGTGTGTGTGTGTGTGTGTTTGCTGTTTATTTGCTTGCTTCTTCTATTTACTCTGTTATGGATTTTGTTCCCTTGTTTCATGCTTTCAGCTGTACCGTGTGCCGAGGCGGCTTTTTCGGGCCTACCTGTAAGATATCTTGCCCGTGTGACCCCGGAGTATCGTGCGACCAAACGACGGGACAGTGTCATTTGAGTATGTAGCACGTTTTGCTTTGTGATGCAACAATCACCATTATCTATTTATGAAATGCTTTCTTGGTAAAGAAGATTGAGACATTTTCGTATCAAATGCCAATCATGCAGTTGTGACTCTATTTTTAAGGGGCGAGTCACATCATATTCCAGTTAAATTCCTTGCCAAACGGGGGGGGGGGGGGTTGTCTAACTGGTAAAAAGTTGCACGTGTTATTACGAAATTATGATATCGTGTTTAAGTTGCACACTCATATAACGTAATGTGACGATGTTTCCTGTGTCATTTAACTCCACAAAATAATATTCCTATGAACATGAATTTCAGATATTGAATGAATAGAATCATAATCAGCTGTCAAAGTAAATGGAATGCAAATTACTCGCTGATCAGGGGATCCCTCACATAGCTGGCCGGTGAAAAGTCAATTGGGCAAGATATTTCATTTCATTTATTTCATTTCCAACAGTGCAAAACATTTACATACACAAAATAACACAATATCATTACAATGTAGTAACGAAGAAAAATACGCGAAATTAATAATACAACGCATCTCTGTCAGATGAAACTATATTATAATTAAAGTTGCAGGAAATGGAGGAGACGTGCTGAAAAGCCAAGCTTATATTTTGCAGTCTCCTCTTGGACAATAACTAAATGTTGAACAAGCTAATTATGACCAGTCGCAATTGCAGTAATGTTCATAGATAAACAGTTCAATACAGAACTAGTGGTTCCTCTAGTCGGTGTTGATCAACGTCTCTGGAATAATGAAATGTGGCAGTGTGAGATTGTGAAAATGGGACATGCTTTTGTTCTTTTCTCCAAAGAAAAGAGCTAATGGAAAAATAAACTATGTCGCGGTTTTGGAGACTCTCTCGTTGACCTGCAATATTGCATTGTACGTAACCATCACTTATTACTTGAGAAGCTTTGCAATCATGTGATCCGTGTGCGACTGAAATAGTGTACGTTTTTGTTTTCATCTGTCGCTTTATCTAAGACAATAATGATGTCCAAACATGTTAAAGAGGTTGATTTTACCGGTATGGCGATAACAACGAGGTTTTCATTTGCAGTGTTTGGTGCTTGACGCAACTTTTTTTCCTTTTTTTTTTTTCAAATAAGGCGGTGTTCAGTATCAATTCTGATGTGGAATGTGAGAATGTTATTTTCAGGCATATTTTCCTCTCTTTTTTATTTCATTTTGTCTTTTTTTTTCGCAGCTCCTCATTCGGACGACGACAACTTTTGGTCTGACTTCTCCCTCAGCGAAATGGCTGCCATCGCTTTGGGAGCAGCGCTGTTGGTATTTATGGTGATAGGTGGCGCCCTCCTCATTCGGTCCTGCTGTCGACGGCGATCATCTCAGATGCTAACCCTGTAAGTGTGGGCACTCTCCGTGTGACGTCACTCATACATTGCAATTTCAAAAGCTCTATAGTCTTCTATTCTACCTGGTATGTCATCACATATGCAATCCCGCCTACAGAGTTTCTTCATTCCCAAAGCCTGATATGTATTAATATTTCCCATAATATGTCCGTAACGTTAATCATACATTCAGCTGCAATATAACCAGAAAATCAGGAAATGGCTTTGCGAAATTTCCTGGAGATGTTGTTGTTGTTGTTGTTTTTTTCTTTCTGTTTTGACTGTTTTGACTTATTTTGGTTTTCCTTCAGATCAAAATGACATTTGTTGTTAGGAATTACATTAACCTTTGGTGTGCCACTTTTATTTCCTATCATAGTTGAATCACTGGTACACACAGGGTTAAAGTATAAAAGATTAGCCGAGGAAGGAGGGAAAGAAACCGATTACATACAACGATGTCTTTATTTCTCATAGGTACATCTTAAATCAAAAGGTAAAATCATAATGGACAATGGAGACGTGACAGTTGACAGAGGTCGTTGACCGACAAAATCCTTTTCGTAGCTTGTTTTTACTCCCCCACCGCCCACAAGCCCGCAACCAACACTTTGATTGATTGATTGATTTTATTGTTCCACATCTCAAAACATCAAACATGATACGATCGATTGAACATAAGATTGAACATAGCGTCGTAATTACAAAGTACAAGAAAAGACAATTTAACAAACATGAAATGTGGAAGAACTGCTTCCACACTTAGGGGACAGATTGAAAACACACAAGGTGTTCAGACACCAAAACAATAGACAAATTCAGTGTAGCTCTATTTATGTGTCTGAACGCTAACTAACGAAATGCCGTATAACGAAACAAGGGTAAAAGCGTCGTTTCGAACTAGAACTCGATAATGAATCACCTTCTGTGTGTCTGAACAACGTACAGCGAAGGTGACCTTATCTTACCACCTCTCATTTCTGGCGGCCACTATAACAACATGCACAGTGCAAAACTGCTCATCTATGGGCCTACGATTTTTTTTTTTTCTGATCGGTTGAGATAGTATGTGTCTGATCGGTCCGTATAGGCTACTGTACATACGATGAAAATGTAATACGACGTTTCTTTATCGAGTCTCGGTGTAAACCTTTTTTTTTTTTCTGAGCAAGGGGAAGGTCTTCCTTGTAAAATAAATCATTCTCATGTCAAAGTATGTGAATAAACTTCCTGTAGTCTGATTAATCACTGTTGAAACTACATGGGGGGGGGGGTGGTTCTTTCGGCGTGTAGACATGACATTCGTCCGTATTAAAGCTGATAACATATTATATGACGTCGGCTGATTATCCTGAGCTTGGTGATAGTGCTGTTATAGGAGTTGAACAGGAATGTGGAAACAGTTGTGGAAATCTCCACTGCATATCAAAGTAAAGATACCAATAAACATGAAGCAACATCCCATCATTATTTTATCACGAGCTTCTCATATTCAGGTTTTATTTTGTTTCTTACTCTCTTGTATTATCACTATCTCGTGAGCATGATCCTTCAGCCATGATGTTTATCCTTTCAGATCGATTATGCTCTTCACAAGTCTTTGATAACCTAGTGCCCTTTTTCTCATTCTGTTTTCAAAGGGTTGGTTTTGTTTGTCGAGGGTTTATACGAATGATAAACTTGGCGAAGAGAATGTATAGACATTCAAGTGAAGCGTAACACGAACTACTGTACGATTGGTTATGAATTCTCTTTTTGTCTTCGAGTGAAGTTCTTTTGTCAGAAACCACATCGACAATTGTTTTCTCCTTCGTCTGCTCCTCAAATACTTTTTGAATAAGATGTCTATTGTGGGGTTATGTCTATATTTGGAGTGTCTGTCGTGAATTGATTGTGTGTCGTAGTTTCGCTGGAGTTTCACTGCATACATTCTTGACAGGTCTCCGCTCTCTCTCTCCCTCACGACCTGCCACTGTTCACTTGCTCTCATCTGTCAGGTCACTTTGAATTCATCAATCCCTCAATAATACGGAAAGTATATCAGTGTTTGATATTGGAATTTTTGTTTTGTTTTGTTTTGTTTTTGTTTTTTGTTTTTTTAGCTCTGAACAATGCTACGCCCCCGTAAAGATCTGCTGGCAGTATATGCCTAACATAAGCCCACGCTTGTAAACAGAGGACGTATAAGGGTATACCCATGCAACTGCTCAGATGCCATAGAAACGCCAAATTAAAATAAAAACAGAATTAAAGGAACGCTTGTATAGTATTGGTTAAAAAGAAGAACCATGAAATGAGCATCATTCTCCCAAAGAAAAAGATACAATGAGTAAATTAATAAGTGCAGTGAACTCGAAATACTGGATCAGCGAAAGAATGAACGATCTCTGATAGTTATTTACTAAAATGCTTTTTTTTTCACTGAATCCGTTTGTTTCAAGCAACTTCGCTTGCCTAACAAGATTTGAGTGACAAAACTTTCCTCCTACGTGTTGACTGGTGTTGTGAAGGTCACTAACTATTAAGACACTTTCAAGTACAAACTGAGACGTAAAAAGCGCTTTCTCAATCGAGAACTGCCTTTTGAGATACCCAGTTAATTTAACACCATGTTAGATGTCACATTGTTATTTAAAATTGATCTGACGTTATTCATTGGCCCAATTTGGCACATCTCATTAAAATTGTGTGGATACAATTTCACTGCTTTCACGGGATGACAATTTCTCAACTGGAGTACACATTCCCCCTTAAAACAAAGTCTTGAGAATGCGTTGTCCCAGCTTCTTCATATATGTGACCAGTCATTATGCCTCCTGGACGTTCATAAGCCGAGAAAAACTACACAAGTTGTGATTGACTGTGTTTACTGGTGGGTGAACTTGTTACTGCTTCCTGGTTGGTTTTGGTTATAAAGTGGGGAAGATTTGATATGGAGGGAAGGTTTAGGATTTGGAGGAAAAAAGAAAGAAAGAAAGAAAATGACCCGCCAAAATCAGAAACCCGATTTCTGTGACTTGCTCAGACTTTCGTTATTTCCATATAGAACTGGACGTCAAGGGTAACTATTCCATGAAACAGATTATAGGTCACTTAAAAAAAGAGAGAAACCAAGGAAACTCGTCAAACAACAAAGAACAACAATGCAAAAGAACTTTCACCTACACCGTGCCAGTAATTGGGGAGTCCCGTCCTCTGTCAGCCCCCGAGTCCGTCCGGGGGACCAAGGACGACCAGATGGGGAAAGGTAGATGAGCGGAAACCAAGCGTGATTACACATGCACCCGCGCTCTTTTGTGACTCATCTCTTGAATATTGCTTCTTCTTTAATGCTTCGAGTGGACGTGCGAAAGGGGGGGGGGGGGTGGGAGGGAGATGATCAAGGAGCAGGAGCATCAGTTAAATTTTTAACTATGTATTTGATATATAAATAATTAATGCATCTATGAAAGATAACTCTGCTATTTCCCTTATAATCAAAGGTTATTGCTAGTAATAGGGGAACCCTTCCCCCCAAATGATGGCATTTTATCGGAAAGCAAGAATGGTCTTCGCAATCGAAATAAAACAGAATAATAAATAAATAATAAGAGCAGGCTGCCAACTGCATGACTGCATTGTCCTGTGTAGGAATGTAGACGAGAAGTCTGTTTTTTCATTAGGACGGCCTTCAATAAGATTTATGTCGGATATGTTTTCGCTTCCTCTTAACTGAAAATACGTAAACCTTGCTACAAAGCTTGTGATCTTACTTCCGTCTATCTGTTCCATTTATCTATCTATCTATCTATCTATCTATCTATCTATCTATCTATCTATCTATCTATCTATCTATTTTCATTTTCATTTTTCATTTCACACATGCATGTTCACATGCATGTTTTTTTATTTTCATTTCCAATCAAACACAGGTAATACACTTTGACATGATTACATATATTGGAACATAATAAATCATAATAATCTATCTATCTATCTATCTATCTATTTATCTATTTCCAGGACTCGACTGCCATCAGATGAACCGTGCAGATATACTGTCGATTCAGGTATGTAAAGTCGTCTCCCTCTACTATTGTATGATTAATAGACTAAATGCTGGCCAGAAGCTATTCAGCTATTCTGATAAACTGTGGCATAAAGACTGGCTATTTCCAACAACAACAAAAAAAATCACAATACTGTTTTTTTTTTATATATATAATTCCAAGCTGTATACAGTGTTCTGAATCAATCAGGCATGGATCTATATGGCTCCTATATGGCTGACTGGACTTATAGCTATGAAATTTACAACTGATCAGCGCAAACATCTTGTCGGTTTCACTTTGCTACAGATGGGAACATCCGTTGGTCCATATCATATGCCCGGATTAAGTGGTAGTTACTTAACTTGAACATGTAGGCTTTTTACGACAACTTCCCTATATTAAAGACCCTATCAAACACATCCACACTTTTTTGATAATTCTTTATTCGAATTTCGTTCAATTTCATATCACAGAAACAGAAACGTTCACAGAAACAAAAACAAAACATCATACAAAGACAAACTACATTATACACAAACATCGTACAAAATAACGTCAATCTTACACATTTTAAAATGCAGTAACACCAACATTGTGCAAACTAATGTCAAACTTACATTGTAACTCTTTTAACCAAGGAAACGAAATCCGCTTTTCTTTAACACATATTCTCGCAAAAAGAACATAATTGATAACTTGCTAAAAAAAATGCCCAAAACTCACACACACACACACACACACGCACGCACACACACACACACACACACACACACACCCACACACACACACACACACACACACACACACACACTCATGCAACCATAGACACGCAGACAGACGGACGGGAATGCCCTTTCTGCGGCTGGCCCATTACAATATGGAAGGGAATTCCCCAAAGCAGGAATCCCGAATGATCATGCGAAGTGTTAAGTTTAATAACATTTCATACGATGGGTAATATTTTGTCCAAAAGCACATTCAGCATACCTTAATGAAGTCGTTGGCGGAGTGTGGGTGTGTTGCATGCATGCTTTCCAGTGCCAAAACGTTATCCTCTGCAGCTGCAGAGACAAAATAGCCATATTACATTGTAAGTGAGAAATCCACTATTCCCGAGTGGTTTCCATTTTAGATACTGGCAAATTAACACGGCACATTAAAACCTGCTTAATGACTGGAGACGGATGTTGTAAATGGCATCAATTATGTCGATGATGTGAATTGCCAAGCGAAGAGTCAAGGATATACTGCTGCCTGTATATACAGTATATAGATCTATTATTGAATTTATGCTGTAGGCCGCCTGGTGGGGTTGGCATTCATGAATATATTATTGGCTATTGCGATATCAAGAGTAAGAAGGAACGCTGTGAATGCACCATAACAAAATCAGTATCATCTTTCTAGCTTGTTGGAATGGAGGACATTCCGTTAACCCAACCGCCCCGCCCCTCCCCCCCCCCCAAAAAAAAAAAAAAAAATAGAGAGAAAATAATGAGTTAGGATAAACATGCTTACAGCAAGATATTATTGATACTTCATAGAATTGGAATCTATATCTGAATCAGCCCTGTCGTATGCAGTCCAGTTCAGATGATGTTCGTTATTCCGAATATTCGTTGATCCTAAAAGGGAACAAGGTTCCTTATTCCGAAGGCTCGTTTCAAAACACACAAACTCCCTTTACGATAGATGTTCGTTACTCCGAACAGTTGTGGCGTTATTTCGAAGGTTCGTCATTCCGAAAATACCTTTGGGATAACGAAACTTCGGATAACAAACCTTTGGAACAACGAAATGCAACCTCTTTTTCATTTGTTAACATAATGTATTTCAGTCGAATGGGGATTTTTGTATATCAATCTACGCTAAACTGCCCCGTGCTTTTCTGATATCAATGTCAGGGTACGATTGCAACTGACGATGACCGCCACATTTGACCCTCTGAATCCTAAAAATATAATGCTCTATAATCATTTTGTTCTTTCCATGGTACACTCAGTTCCCGTATCCGAAGGGTTCAAGGCTAGCTGTAACTGGAATCACACAGACACAAGTTGTATGGCCACATTTTTTTAAGAATAACAAAAACGACAGTTTATAGTATAAAGAGGAGGTGTCCGTGTGGCTCACAAAGCAAAGAGTAGAATTGATTCAGAGAACGAATAAAAACTGTGACAGACTTTGATTAATCAAACCTGCTTGATGGAGTAATCATATCAGGAATAAGCAGGAACGAATAACACTAATTGAATATTGTAGAACTGTTACGTTTTACATTAACCAGTGTTAACTCTATACTATACCGTATACATAACATTCCTATGAAAACATTCTTATGAGGAAAAGGAGAGGAATTATGGAATGTATTTCTTGTTTGGGTGTGTATGCAGGAAGTTGTTGTGGTGTGTGGTTAATATAGCCGAAGTTAGTGTATCATTGAAATCATGTGAATATGTATGCGCGTGTAAGTGTGACAGTGCGAGACAAAATGAATTCATGTACATGGGTTTGCTGTGAAGTTTCCGCCTGTGTGGGTGTGATAATGTGCCAAATAATGCCTATTTGTAATCACTGGTAAGGAGAAGGACACTGATATGGTTGATATCTCTAATCAGATAATATTTCTATTTTGATCATAAGGTCAACCAAACTTGAAAAAAAATATTAAAAAAGACCCGTGTTGGAGGGATAAATATTTCGACAAAAACGTACGTTGTTTACATGCGCCTTGATTAGTCACGTCTTACTGATTTTTGGGCTTGAACAATCTTTTGTTAAATTGTCACTCACGATATGACAGTCAGTCGAACGGCGAATTGGATATAGTTGATCTTCAAATTTAAGTGAAATTTGTTTTGGAATAGTGAGAGACGTTGGTTTGTTGTCTTCCCGTACATGAGTAGATACCTGTTTGTGAAATATGAATGTATTAAGCAATGAAAATGAGGGCTCGCCGAGAGATGAATAATATGAAATTAGTCACAATGTGAATAGCATGTTTTTGGAGTGATAACAATGGATTTTCCTACATTGTACAACAGATTCCTCTTAAAATTATTTGAGAACAATATATAAATTCACCAGAACACGTTCAAATAAGGTTATTATATTTCCGCTCGAAAAGAATGCCATGATTTCTTCATGGAGATTTTTGGCACACGATGTCATGTTAAATAACAGTCATGCCCCTCTTATAAACGATATTAGAATCGCTGGATGATCTTGAATGATACTCGAAGTATATAGACTGAAATCAAGTAGGACATTTATTTATCAGGAGAGCACTACAAGTGATACAGTCGAGAAAGTACAGGATGAACGAATCAGTCTATGATGTGGAGTAGTTTGTCGATGACGTCAGCGCACTTTGAAGAGGAGGAAAAGGGAAAACCACTTTGCGCGATTTTAATGTTGATTTTCTTTTTCTTTGTTTTGTTTCGGTTATGTTTTGTAGCGCGCGCGTGTGTGTGTTTGTGTGTGTTTGTGTGTGTGTGTGTGTATGTGTATGTGTGTGTGTGTGTGTGTGTGTGCGCGCGTGTGTGTGCTTGACCTTGAACTGACCATCCGGCATCCTTTCAAAAATGAGTAACGTCAGTGTGAAACTGTTTATTACTCATCGCAAAAACACATTACGCACTCCCTCACAGCAAGTGTGAGCATCGTTATTAATGGGGCAGGGAGGGAGGGAATGAGAAGGCTATTAAACAGAATCTCGAACCATTACGACAGAGACGCAGATATATTTGTGATACCAATAATATACCAATTAATAATCATAGAATGATCTAATTGAAATATCGATTGCACTTGTCACTTCTTGATGGTTTTACAAGCCGATGCTGCATGTTCTGACATAGACGAGATGTGATACTCCTTTTTTCATTTCATTTCATTTCGTTCCATTCCTTTTCATTTCACTTTATTTCCAACAAAATGCGGAAACAGTAAGACATTTACGCATAGTTTTACAAAACTGTGCAACACTGAAAGAAAGGAAAACGCTGTACTGTTATGTCGAAACAAAGTTGTTGGAAGTGGTGGGGCTGCTGAAAAGCAGGGCTTTTCTCGTCTCTTGGGTTTTTATCATCTTTCTATATACACTACGAGTTACTCTACTGTTCAATATCGTAATGTCATGAAATTTCAATCATTTCAAGGCATTTAAGCAACTTTGAAAGTGGCATTGGACGATCTGTCATAGTTTACCATTTACATCATTCACATGTATGCAGTTGTTATATTGACAGTAACTCCCATTGTTTGGTTCCCCTGCATTGGCGAACAGGCTTAATTTTTAATTCTTTTTCATTGTATAATTTGCCTTCTTTCTATTGCACACGCAATCCTGATCGCAGATCACGCGACGGGGGTGACGACCACCAAGCGGCATTCGGCAGTCCTTCTCACCTCCGACGGGGACGCCAGTATTTACTGGAATCAGCGAGCGAGTCACATCGAGCGCCAACTTCCCACCATACCGGGCGAAGGTCGGCTGCTACGACCAGCCAGCGCTCAACCTCTGATGCGACGGCCATACGAGAGACGATCACTCCGTACCGACCGCGCTCCTCGCTGTGTGTCCGTGGCCTGCGGCGAGAAGCTCGAATTCGGACGCGAACCCGTCGTAGATAAGACGAAACTGCCAATTCGCCCTCCAAACGTCGGCAGGCTGAGCGGCAGTGAGGGCAACCTGTGCCTACCGATGAGAAAAGACAACTCATATGGGTGCAGCGCCAGCGCCAGTATTCCGGACTACAGCCGTCATGGTCGTGTAAGCAGAAGAACAGGCAACTACGACCATTTGTCCAGACCTGTCAGCTGGATGTCGCACTGCTCACGTGACTCGTCACCTGAGACGTCACCTGATGGTTACCATCGATTGGAGACCCCGCCAACCTTACGCATCAAACGCCGAGATTCTAATAGTGGGACAACGCAGCCAAGTTCCAGACCCGGATCTTCGTCAAACGAGCTCGACATCCATTCCGTACCTGAGTGCGAACACGGACCAAAGCAGCCAATCAAACGCGGCAATGTGGACAAGACCGATAGCTTGCCCTTGCCTGACAATAATTACGAGGAGCCGATGAAAGTGTTAGGAATAACGAAAGAGGGGAGGCGAAATGTTGATTTAGGACGAGGTCGGAGTTTGGAACATAGTAGGGGTACTGGGTACAAACGAACAAATTCCCAGTCTTCAGTGGAAAATATGTACGAAGTACTTACTGCCCCGTAGATATCAACAATGAGTACCTTACCAGATATTTCACCGAAAGTATTAGGAGTACCTGGCTTGCACAACTTCGAGACATTATATGATGTGTTGGTAGAAAAGATTTGTGAATTCTTGAATGTCTGCACCAGATTGCCAATGGGACAACAAAGACAAGATGCACATGACAAAAATAAAAAGTGACGTCATCATTGATCATCAATATTGTTCGGTGACACATTTCCGACCTTGAAATCGAGTGAGGCACAATTCCGATCCAACGTCACCACGAAACCCTGACTGTACATAAAGTTCAAAGCTGAAAAAAAAAATGAAATCTTGAAGTGCGCAAAACGTTGGTGAAGTATAATAGACATCCGCTATTTTAAGGAACGAAAGATCAATCTCGTGTATTATGCTCACCAAAAACTGTTGCTCAGGTGAAAAGTGCTTCAATTAAAGTATCATCAGTCATTTCGATTGACCAACATAGATATCCATGAGCATTTTCGATTAATGTTTGTTTCTGACGATTTTAATCTTCACTTTGATGAGCAATGTTTGTTTACTAGGGCAGCGTCTGGAGATAGTGTTTATTTCTTTTATCAGCAATTTTTTAGGATTTGTTGATTACTGATATAGTGAGAAACAAGAAATACAGATCAAAATCACGTCCTCTTTCTCTCGTTCAGCATTTGCTTGGAACACATTACGTTGCTTAAAAAAGTAGTGGTTGGCGTACCATAATGATAGAAACTCTTCGGTAGATACTGTATTGTAACGTGTCCAATCTTCACCTCGTTGGTTGCATGTCGTCGGTGCGTGAAAAGAAATGCACACAGCTGCATTTGACTGGAGAACCCTTTTCCGTGGTTTTTCACAAAGTGCCTGAGTCATGCCGGTCTCCCAACCCATTGCTTTGAGATGGGTTGTTTTCACCCCCTGCAAACCACTCTAGCGATCTCGTTCAACCCCTATTAGTGAGTATTAGTGTACCCTCAATTTGTCTGCAGGTAACGTGGGCGTTGTTGTTGTTGTTGTTGTTGTTGTTGTTGTTGTTGTTGTTGTTGTTGTTTTTGCTGTTGTTCTTGTTCTTGTTCTTGCCAGGGACGTAGACGTATGGAAACGATAATCGGTGTGGATTAATAGTAGAACCTGTTTCCTTAGCCTTTGATATTTACTATATGACCGATCAATTCACGAGAGAAAATGAAAGGGGAGACTTCAACTGCTTCCACAGCTATCTTGGCATTAAAGAAATATATACGTGGAGCTCATACGTTGTCATTACTGTCAGATTGGTCCTATAAAGTTTGAACGACATTGAAAAGTTTTATCCAAAATGCCCACCCCACCACGACCACGACGACTGGTTTTGCTGTGTTTGTATTCGTATGCAATATCATAGCAAGTAAGATGAGGTGAGAACTGAATGAGATGTTCCA
This sequence comes from Diadema setosum, assembly GCF_964275005.1. Lineage (NCBI taxonomy): Eukaryota > Metazoa > Echinodermata > Echinoidea > Diadematoida > Diadematidae > Diadema > Diadema setosum. The sequence goes on along the minus strand of NC_092698.1, from coordinate 30,576,784 downwards.
CTCAAACTTACAACAACAAAAAACTGTAATCAGTGTTCCCTCTTCTATGCTATTGGATGTTTACTGGTTTCTGGCCATATTCACAAATGTTCACAGCCGAGTTGAAGTCGGGAGTTTTCCCCACATTATTTGTTGGAAAACTGTCTATGGGATAATTGCATATGCCTTTCAGTGTGTACCATGATCACGTAACGAAATCATCCCGCCTTGAATAAGATTGTGGTTGACGTAATCCCTCTAATGTTTTCAAAAGCAAAATTTTGTACAAATCTAAATCTAAAAGTGGACGCATGAAAATACCCTTGACACAAGAGTATGTCCCCGGAAGAAGAGGAAAATTTACAGCAAATCACCCCCACAAAGAGCGAAAGAAGGAGCCTACCAATCGGAAAACCCCGACGGCTCTCAAGAAGATTTTGATAGCCTGAACAAAACTCACAAAAACGCAAATCCTTGTAACTCGATTGTGCAACATTCATGTAACACTATAGTGAGTGACGTAATTATCTAATATTCTTCAGAGGTTGAACAAGAGCTGTAGCACGCGGATAACTGGTCAAAAATCGCGACTACAATTGAGCTGTGTGCAAGGAAGAAGAGGGGCTGTATCAGCAATTCTGGGGTTATTGTCGAAAGTGAAAGTGATCCTGGTGTGACATTATTTTCTTGTACATGAATTTCTTCGAACGTAATCGTCCTTTCTGTAACTTCGCTGTGAATTAAAACAAGTTTTTATCGACAATGCAGTTTATGGGTTTTTTGTTATCCTGCTCGTTTTTATGATATGTCAAATAATACGCAATGGAAAGTCATTTCAACCATAAGACCTAAACCACTGAATACGGATACCGCGTGACAATACAAGGATGTACAGCCTCTGTAATTTTAAAGAGTTTTATATGATACTTCTAAACTCCAGAAACAGAAAATAAAGAGACTAAATGGGCGGATTGATGTCAAATCTCCTCAGTATTTACCATGGTGATTCAGATGGCACAAACCACAAACAAAGACATGGAGTCTATAAAGTAAGGAAGTTGTTGTTGTTGTTTTTGTTTTGGGTCAATGAACTCCTTAGTCTATGCCAAATAATTCAATTAAACAGACCAACAATAAAGACTTTAAATCGTGTCGTAGGAAATATGTACCATCAGAGATATATGATTCATTTATAAAAGAAGAACAGTTAAAAAAAAATCAAAACTTATGATTTGACTTTGAGTAAACTCTTCAGCTGGCTTACATCCTTGTACGTTGGGAGACACGGGTAGGATGGGGGAGAGAGGTCGGCAGGAGGCTAAACCATTGTGACATCATCAGTGTTCACCCACTCAGCCCATCCTAGACGAGTAGATTTAAAGCACCCACAATTTTATTTGAGTGAACTGGAAGACCAATATTTTTATGCGACATATATATATATATATATATATATATATATATATACATATATTGAGATTTCAATTCAATTCAATTCAATTCAATTTAATTCAAAATGATTTTGTTTCCAAATAAAGTATTACAAAGTAATATACATAACGCTTACATGAGTACATAATATTTAGAGGAACTTTGAATCACGTATTGGCTCCACGAAGAAATGAAGAAAAACACTGGTAATGCATTTTTGGCCAATAAAGCTTGAGTTTATTCGACTCATATTGAATATGCACATATTATATATATATATAAATATATATATATATATATATATATATATATATATATATATATATATATAATACATATACATATATATATACATATATGTATATATATATATATATATATATATATATATGTAGATATAGATATATACATTAATTTGCTTGTTTATGTATTTATTTATGTACTTACTTATTCATATTTCTAATTACTTATACTGAAAAAGATAGAGTTAAGCCATTTTACTTCATCAATAGCAGATTGTTTTTTTGAATTAGAGTGGTTACCAACTCATGGGTATTCGGAAATCGATGACAAACTCCCGGAAGAGGAAAGTGTGTAATAGACAAAGTCTGTGAATTCATTCCGAGTTGAGAGAGTGAGACAGAGAAAGGGAGAAAAAAAAAACAACAAACAAAAATAGACCGTGTTTGAAAACGGATGGAGGAACAACTGAATCAAAGGCTGAGATATGCTAATCACGCATTGTGGATATGAGTTGTGGATGGGTTTAGGAAACATGCACACACTCACGCACTCCCCCCCCCCCCCCCCCCACACACACACACAAACAAACAAACACCTGATAATATTGATGTATATAACGTGTATTAAAGGGGAAGGCTAGTAACTGGTCAGTGGGAATCAGTGGAAATGCTGGGAGATGATTGTGGCAATCCTTATGGGATTCATTCAAGAGTTCATTGTATATCTATTGTTGTGTGAAAATGATTTGCTTCAGAACGGTCTCATATTCAAGTAATGTGCAGATTAATGCTCCGTCACTGACCAGGGACGCTAACCTGGAAGCATTAAACCGCACATTACTTGAATATGAGACCATTCTGAAGCAAATCATTTTCACACAACAATAGATATACAATGAACTCTCGAATGAATCCCATAAGGATTGCCACAATCATCTCCCAGCATTTCCACTGATTCCCACTGATCAGTTACTAGCCTTCCCCTTTAAATTCGTGGAAACACACATACATAATTATGTACGAGTATTTGCACGAATGTATGTATGAATGCAATCGCAGTTAGTCTTTTGATGATGCCAGACACACGAAGTCAGGCCAACAAAAAACAAAAAACAAAAAGGATTCTTAGTATTTCCATGCCGTTGCCTCGTAAGAACTGGTAATTTATGTAATTCATGTACTGATGTACATGGCAAGTATATTGTTAAGTGTAAATCATGTGTACACACTCGCGTGCAACATACGAAACAGTTTGACTGCATGCGGACGTGCTCTGGTCGCTGAAGATCCATGGAGTTGTTGTATCGCTCTATTATAATTATGGAAGAAGCAAATTTGATAGCACGTCAGTGCAACACCGCCTTATTGCTTTCAGAACATCGGACTGTATTAGTTACTAGTATGTTGTATAAACAGCTCGCTGATTGTGGTTTCGTTAGTGACAAGGCTTCTCTCAAGGACGAGGTCGAAATCAACTGCAATGCCATTGAGGCTGGTTTAGTGTTTTACATGTGCCGACAAAAGTAATAATATTCCACGCAGTAACCTGTTAATAACAACAAATAATGTCACTCAACCTTTTTTCCGGATCATGCTGATGACGATGATGATGATGATGAAACTATGGTGAAAATGTTGCCGATAAATGACGAAAAACCAGCACTATACTATAATGGACCTGTGCCATTGTTTTTTTTTTTTTTTTTTTAATAGGGATGGCTTGATGCGTGCCTCATTGTACTCATTTAAGAAAAGCTAAAGCCAAACAAGTCATAAAGATGACGAGGAAGGGCAATAAACGTAAGAACATAATCATTGCAGCGAGATCCTTTCGGTTTCGTTGAAGGCAATTCGTGCTGGCCCTATCCTGGACGTGTGTGAAGGAATCGTATCCTACTTTTATACGGGACAGTCTTGCCCTTGGCTATGATGGGGTTAATTTTGTGATGAGTTTTAAAACATTAACTTTTATGTAAGACAATATGTCATGGTAGCGTCGATAGCATTTGCAACACCTGTCCGGCGTTAACTTGTGTAAATCATGATCGGAACACACAGTTCTTAGTATTTGCTTATTTTATTTGCTTACTAAAAATCTCTGAGTGAGCGCGGTAATATGCACAAGTGAAAAATGTTACCCTCTTGATCGCCACTTCAGCAAAGTAACAAGTAAAAATGATTCGTATCATCGTCACATGCTCATTAATACACTTGAAGATTCGTAACACATACTCACACACAAACACTCACTCTCACACACACACCACACACTTCTTTTATTCCTTCTTTATCCTGAGTGATGGTACCAAGTTTGTCTCGTTACCACAACAAGAGCAATGAGAATACACACTTTGATGGAGTGTGTTCCTATGTATTAGTCGCTATACTACGACTTTTCCCCCTATCATTCTACATCAAATTCATATTCATCTAAACACATAATACATCATGATATTTAAACAACAAAAACAATTTGAAAAATAGGCAATGAAATGATTATTGTGACTCAGACCATCATATCAAATATAAAAAGCAGGTGTCTAAGCAGACACTATAGATTTGCTTTTAAATCCTGAACTAAGTTACACCATTGGTAAAGTACAGTCCCGGTAAATATCCTTCTTGTTTTGCAGGCTTTGAATACTTATATGACACAGTAGGCTACTACTTCATCATTGGTAAAGAAGAGAGGGCGTTACTGTCTTAAAGCTATGAAAATACAACAAACAGACTTGTTCATTTACAAGGTTTGTTAGTCTGTTTATTTGCTTGTTTGTTTGTTTGATTGATTGTTGTTGTTGTTGTTTTTGCAATTGGAGCGGGGTAATAGCAGATGGTTTGCTGACATGGCTTAAGGAAGGCATCACATGATTCAGCATCTGTTCGATTAGTGTTTATGTGACAATTGATGAAGCAACCTTGCTATTAAGGGCGAAACTCTTTCAGATCGATTGATATTAAATGCATGCAAAATTGCTAGGCAGGAAACTATTCGTGCTCTTTATTCCTAAACGTATCCCTACGTCTTGTGTAACACCGAGTCGTCAAAAGAATCACCCACAGCTACCCACGTCATACTTGATGGCAGTTACAATCTAAACTAGAATCGAGTACATGCTCAATGTAATATCCCTCCTTCTATCACTCTCAGATAGAGCTAGCATTCTTCTCGGGCAGATAAACTTTTCCAAACAACAATAACAACAACGCAAGGTTCATACTGTCAGTCTATTATTCTTGGGTCGCTGGTAAATAGCATTGATGTCCTACTGCTACGCCAGCCTATAGGAAACTCACACTTCCCCTGTGTACTTCTCTGCGCTCTACACCAAACCGCAGTATACCGGAAAGCATGTAAAGATTTCCTCAACTTAACTAAAAGCCGACCTACGCTAACAGTCTCACTCACAACTCTGTCAGACCGTAGGCCAGGATAAACCAGGATAACATCTTCATCTATCCAATTCCTATACGAGGATATACTGTATGTTCTTTTTCTTTTCCGATCAGGACGACTTTCCATCATCGGCGATATGACATTGTGTTCGAATCACAGTAAGTATCCATTCAAGTACAATACAAGTACTTGTCGTTGATGTTGAACTTTGGTGAGATCGAGTACTCTTTCCAGCAACTCCACGTTCATGCTTAGTATGGATGTTCTTTCGAATGGCTACAATCACGGGTGTATTTGTGTGATAAATGCACCTCGACTTGCTCCGTTCAACATTCGACTCTGTTTGGAAATATACCGGTTACTAACATGTTCAAATTAATGGATGTTTCTTCCGTTCTGGCGTTAGTAGTAACGGGCTATTAAGAACACTTTGCAATACTTGGAATCCATTTTGCATATTGGTTGTTGCTATGTCGGGCAAACTTCGGACAAGCTTTCGAGTTGTCATGAAGAACTATTGTCAGAAAGGCTTGCATAAACTTTGAATGTGTTAGTAACCCTGTCTATTGTTTGGGTCCAACGGTTCCATTCTGAAAATTGGATGAATTTGTTGCAAAGCATTTCCTTCTAAAACAAACAAACAAACAACAAACACACAAACACACATACAACAAACAACAAACAAACAAAAATACTTAGAAACAAACTTACATTTGAGAGCTTTTTTTCTTATCTTAAACCATACATACTAAGACGACGTTGCAGTTGCTATAGGAATATAATTTGTGGAAACATAAACCGAATTTGAACAATAAAGGTGGGTTTTTCCTTTTCTGCATCATAGAGTGGGGTTCTGAATAACGTTAGTATCAAAAATAGGATGGTGTGACATGCGTATATGTTTAAGGTAATGAAATTTGATTATACTCTATCTTACTATGTTCTCTGTTATAAAGTCAATTTTGGGGATAGGTGGTGACGAAGTGTATGAAACTGATTACTGATGAAGAGTTTCAGGGTGGTAAAGGGAGTTAGCAACAATTAAATAAGTTTGTTACTTGACTCTCTATGAAGGCAAGTACATTAGAATATCATCTTGGGACGCATTTCCATTATCTGGACACAGGTAACTAGAGACTCTGATGCACACATTAGTATGGAATATTGTTGTCTCTTCCCCATCCTTCAATCAGGTCAATTTAGGTTAGAGACAGAATGATTTTTACACGCTTTTAAGCGTTTTAAAAGAAGAAGTCACATTTTAAATGGTGAATGAGAGATATAAAAACATGAAGCGCAGACGGAGTGAGAAGCTTTACGGAAATGCATAGTTATGTGAGTTTTGTTTTGCCAGATGCAATCTATTGATCAGAACTTCATAGTATTGGTTAGGAAAATTATACCCAGTCAGACTTAAAAATGCAACTTCACACCATTTTCGAGTTGATTTCAATAATTTCAAACCACCAGAATGGCGGAAGAAGATTAAAATTGGACCTTGAAGCGGAAAAAAAAGAAAGGCAGTTCCTCAAGTGTTCCCAGAACAGCGATATTGCTCGTAACATTATTAATTGGTTTTATGAGTTCTGTAATTATTATCCGCGAGGAGATTGCGCATTACAGGTTTGGATTTTCATCATTTTGAATCTTAATTGGGCATAATCAGAGAAGCCACAGTATTTATGGCCAGATTACGGTAGTTTTCTTTGTTACACTGTACTGATTTTGTGTTATATGTTTAGGCCTATGTAAATGTTTTGTCTTGTTTGAATTGAAATCAATGAAATGAAAATCAATGTTAATCGATTAATAATAGCCTCAGGTGATGATGTTATCAACTCACAACTCTCTCATCAGCTTCTGACCAAACATAAATAACAGAATTTTTATTTTGGTTGCTAATTTGGAAATCATATCCCCCATATCCCTTTCATTACTTAGGAGTTATTTTGGCTTTGCCTGTTTTTGTAGTTCTGATCGATGCCAAGAAAATGAAACTGAGAAGGATTTGCATTGTACTTCAATGAGAAACGTATGACTTTATGACGTCATCATTTCATCTGATTTACATATCGCGTTTTTATTGATATCAATGTTTCCCGAACAAGTAATGTGAAACCTTTCTAAAAACAAAAACAAAACAAAAACCTACGTGTTTCAATCTTCAGTGTGGTTCTATACTTTTCTTATGAGAAGGCCAATTCCAACCGTGGTGTTGAATGACAGTTGATTTAATTGATTTAATCTGATTTGATTTTATATTATTTCTGTATTCCTAATCTTCTCCAATTGCAGTGAATAAAGTAAAAGTAACTTATCATTAGGAGCTATTAATTTCGTAACAACAAAATAGTTGGATCAAATAGCTGTCAAATGTCCGTGGCAGAGGCAAATGTTCATGCTATAAAGGCGTGTGCAGAAATGAAAGTTCTTCCACCAATTCCTCTCTAATAACATTTTGGTGTATTTTCTCCTCCCATCCCCCTTTTCCTTTTTATTTGGTTGGATGATCGCCTTCCTACTTGGTCACATTTTGCGTACAAGAGTTATAGATTTATGGTTTGTTTTTGTGGATTTTTTAAAAATCACATGCATACATTTCTTTCTTTCTTAAAGAAAAATATCTAGCTAAGGAGACAATAACTCTCTTGAAGCAAGTCTTCGTTTCCGAGGAGTATATACAGTACCTATCTTAAGATGAAACATAACATTTACTACCATCCTTAATATCAAGTCTCATAGTGCTTGTGGTCGCAACTATTGCACAATCAAACTTCTCTCGCAATCCCGTGACGGGCAGTCGCTTATTCCCCGATTTATGCTGCCATAAATGAACCCGATATGATCTTCTCTGTTTATATTGGGGACACGCCAGTTGCTGGAGATAGCGTCATGGCGTTCATGGGATAATGACAGTTAAATCAACGCGAAAATGACCTGTTCGTATACATGCACAATCAAAATGTGGACATGATTTAGAGCCAGATATCAACTTTCATATTTATTATGAACCCTGACGAAGCTATCGAAAATGAATATAAAGTGTTTGGCCCTTCATCCCCCCCCCCCCCGTTTTGTTGGGTTTGGTTTTATTTTTGGTTTTGTTCTTCGCCAGGTACAGTAATAAAGCGATATTTCAAAGCATGCAACGAATGTAATGCTACGTTTACACCATTTTCCCAGCGACCACGACAGCTCCGTCGTTCTCACGGCGTCTGGTCAGGCTAGATTACACATACTTCCCGTCGCGTCCCACTTCGGACCGCTTTGAAGTTTTGTTACGGCCTAGTACGTTCTGCCTCGTTTTGTTTGCGCTCACCCCGTTTTGTTACGACTTACAAGGTTTGTCATTAGCACTGGGACTGCGGTGACTATTTTTTTTTTTTGTTTGGACAGTTTGTAAATTTGACATGGCATTCGCGGAAATCACGGCCTGTCACGTTTGACAATTCCGTCCCACTGTCTCGCGTCCATCCCATTTTGCATACAGTGGTCTGAAACGTGACTGCCGTGGCCGCCGAGAACATGGTGTAAACGCACCATAACCTCCAAATTCTTATAAATCCGAAACTGGACTTGAAACTCTCGTCATGCGACATTTCGTCGTTGAACAATATGCTCGTTCTGGCGTTCTTCCAATGGAAAAATGGTCCTTTATATGCGTCAGTTAACACTGTCTCAAATATACATGTAGCAAAGTAGTATTGCATCTTCTTTACCCCTTTAAAAGGAGTAGAAAAGTATTCGATACACACGTATCACAAGCGAATACCATATAATTGTCTTTTAAGTACATCTCTTGAGGCACTCATGATCATCAATAGGGGCACTGACCGTATGAGACGAGGAAACATGAAGGATATCAAGGATTTCTATTAAAAAGCATTGATGTGATGTATTAACACAATCAGAAATTTCAGTTGTAATTATTGCATTATTGTGACCTCATGTTAATATTACACAATGAAATAATTACGCAGAAAACATAAACGATTTGTTTCAATCAATGTTTGAAGCAATATCTAATCTAACATGATAACTAACGGGTGAACCACTCCCTATTACTCTCTGTTATATTGTGACGCGACATTACACAGTTTCCCGTGAAGTCTGTGCCTTTCTTTGTGTGTGTGTGTGTGTGTGTGTGTGTGTGTGTGTGTGTGTTTCAGAACAGTCTTGGTTACTGAGTAATGTGGTTTAGATTTTCAGTTTTTCCTTTGTACAACCAAACCAAGTCACGTTGCCATAACTTCAAAACAAAATCTCATGAATATGACCCTTTTATTCATGAGTTCATCTGCACAAGAACGCAGAGCCCGAGCTTTACAAGTACATTTCGCTTTTGTAAGCTGATCTGGTATGCAACCGAATTACAAGAGTTTACTCATAAACGAAATTGTCAAGTTTACTTTCGATCAAGCAAGCTAAGCAAAAAAAAAAAAAAAGAATGCTTTTCGGTCATTTCAGCTTGTGAGTCTGTTCACATGACAGACAAGGAAGTAATTAGACAAGATTTGATGTAACATAACGGACAGGAGTTATCAAACACGTTGCTACTACAAGAGAAAAGTACTACTTTACACTACTAATACTGCTACAACTATTAGGTCTGTTACTCTGACAATTATTAACATCGCTGTAGAAAGAGCAAATGACCGCAACGTTAAGCATAGTTGGAGGAGTGGTCTGGTCATAGGATTAGCTCAAAGTAAAATTTTTTCATAATGACAAAGGTATCTGAAAAATGGTGCATCTTTTTCTACTACAACTTTACTGCTGCTGATGTTTCTACTTTTACTGCCTTTGCTACAATCATTTATACTTCTATTAAATTTCCTATACTCCTGCTGCTATTTCAAGTATGCACACGACCATTGATAGATTCTGTTTAAAAATGCCACATACTCACTTTTTCTTCTAAAACGACTGCAATTGCCATTCTACTTCTATTAGACGCATCAGATTTCTCATACCAATATTGCTGCTTATCACTTGAGCAAAACCAAACCAACCAACAAACAAACAAACAAAGAAATTATGATAATGATAGAAATTCTGAAAAGTTTCTTCATTTCATGTATTCAAATGGTTGTTATCCACATATAAACAAACCAACAAGAATTAATAGTATTTCATCCACTTTGATAGATAATATTTTTTTCTAATATTTCTGATAAAGAATTTGTTAGCGGTTTATTACATTTTGATATATCTGATCATCTTCCCATATTTGTTATATGTTATGATGAGTCTTTTATTGAAAACTCATCCAAACCTGTAATGTATAGAAAGGAAACGCCTCAAAATATTAAATCTTTTATAGCAGATTTGGCATCTGAACAGTGGTTTGATGTTTACAGTGAGTTTGATGTATACCTCTTATGATAATTTTAATAGAAAAATACAATATTATTATGATAAAATTTGTCCATTGGTAAAGTTTAAAAAGAATAATAAACATGGAAAGAGGCCTTGGATAACAAAATCGATATTACGTTCAATACATACAAGAAATAAGCTTTATAAGATTTATATAAATGATCCTACTGATTTCAATTTGAGAAAATATAAGATATACTGAAATAGATTAACAACTGTTATAAGAAATTCACGAAAAGTATATTGTTCTGATAAGTTGAATTAAGTTAAATCAAATATAAAGGCCACATGGAGAATTATAAATGATTTGGTTGGTAAGAAAGAACAACAATTACCAAAACAGGCTTTAAATTAAATGATTGTATTATTGATCAGGGAGATGCAGCCGATACATTGAATTCCTTTTTTTTTTTTTTTTTTGTTAATGTTGGTCCTAATCTGGCAAATACATTTGATGATGTAAACGACGATTTTTTTGAAATTTTTGCCAGAACCTATTTCCTCATCGTTATTTTCAAACCCTACAAATCCCACAAAAATTATTAATATTACGAAAAAGTTTAATTCTAGCAGGGCAAGTGGCTGTGATAGAATAAGCACATTAGTACTTAAACAAATCATGTATCAAATTGCTGATACACTTACTCACATATTCAAACTTTCTATATTGTCTGGAATATGCCCCAATTCAACTTTTCTTTAAAAATTGCAAAGGTAAACCCAGTTTTTAAGAAAGATGATCCTTGTCAAATTAGTAATTATAGACCAATTTCTATTCTTCCTAGTATTTCCAAAATTCTTGAAAAAATTACATATGATAGGTTTTTTATAAATTTTTGCATAATCATACAGTTTTGAATTTACATCAATATGGTTTCCGAAAGAATTATTCTACAGATTTGGCTTTGGTCCAGTTGTATGATCAAATTACAAACGCAATGGCAAATAAAAAACATGTTATAGGAATTTTTATGGATTTATCTAAAGTGTTTTGTACGTTACAACATGGTATTTTACTTAAAAAGTTACAGTTTTATGGTGTTCGCGGTGTTGCACTCTCGTGGTTTAGGGATTATTTATCATGTAGACAGCAATATGTTGTACATAATGACATGTCGTCAAATTTTTACAGATAAAATGTGGTGTGCCCCATGGCTCAATATTAGGTCCCCTTCTCTTTTTGTTATATATCAATGATATCGTTAATTCGTCGTTTATGTTATCATTTATATTATATGCCGATAACACCAATATTTTTTATTCCCATGATAATATAGAAACGTTAGTATCCACATTTAATGCAGAGTTACCAAATGTATCAAATTGGTTTAAGAATAATAAATTATCACTTAATATTGATAAAACAAATGATATTTATCTTAAGCATATGAAAACTCATACAAATTATTTTGTAAATAATATAAGGATTGATAATGTACTTCTTGAACGTAAAAGTTTTATTAAGTTTTTAGGCATTTTCATTGATGAAAACTTAATCTGGCATGATCACATACGTTATGTTACAACCTGTATTTCTAGAAATATAGGTATTCTTTCAAAGATGAAAAGTTATCTTCCTGAACATACTACTCTTGTTATGCTTTACAATTCTTTAATCCTACCATATATTATGTATTGTAATCTAGTGTGGGCTACAAGTGCAAAGACTAAACTCAATTCTATTTATTTATTACAAAAGAAAGCCATTCGCATCTGTACTGGTTCCCAATACTTAGCCCACACCAATCCGCTTTTTTATCACTTAAAAACACTGAATATATTTGATATAAATACATTTCATTCTTTGCTTTTTATATTTAAGTATTTGAACAACTTACTTCCAAACACTTTTCACGATTTCTTTACACTGAATTATACTGTCCATTCGTATCCCACTCGTAATTCGCAAAATTTTCATTTAGTAGATCCCAAATTATTAATTGCACAAAAATCTATAAGACATAATGGACCAAATCTTTGGAACACACTCCCAGATTATATTAAATCATGACTGTAAAACGTTATAATCTTTTAAGGCTAGATTGAAAACTACGTTACTGTCAGATTACAATTTATGAACATAGCATCTGAATATAGATTTTGTTTTGTTTGATCACGTTTCTTTTCCTGTAAATTGGATTTTAAACTACAACAAATATACGCAATGTTTATGTGTCTATCATTTCATTTCATTCCCATTATCTTCATCATCACCACCATCACTTTCATCTTCATTATCACATTTTTCCATCAACATTACCCTGTCATCATCATCATCATCATCATCATCATTCACTTTACTTTTATTCGTATCTATGCACTATAATATAAAAGATAATGCATTTATAGTGTATTATCACCATCCGGAGACAAATAAAGCCAGCAAACAAAGATTGTGTGCATTTGCATTAGACCATGGTCTTTATTAAACAGCAGAATTTTTCTCTTTGTCGATATTTAGCCATTGATACATAGGCCTGCTTCTAATTTGAATCTTCATAGTTCAAGTGATAACATTACAGCAATCATAAAGCAAAAATGCATATTTTGTAGCATTTCCCCATTCCGCAAACAATATAATATGTGTATTATGTAGATAGGTCCCTGGGCTGCCACGTGTTCAAGCTTTTGCTTATAGTGGCAGTCCTTCTTCCGCATAATTTCTCAGGTAATTATTTGGAAATTTGGTAATACGAGTTATATTTTGTTAATGGAATTAATTTAAACATCAATATTCCTTCTTTGAATCATGTACATTGTAATCTGCTTACTGATATTCTATGTGATATTACTGAAAAGAATCTTGATTTATGTATGAAATTGTATTGGAAGAAAAATAAATCAAACAAACAAACAAACGAACAAACAAAGACATGTGGCTCCATAACATGATTTGGACGGAAGTCTTTTCATTATTTACCTCCCACATCTCTCATTGTCCTCACATTTCTATTCTACCCCCCCCCCCCAAAAAAAAAAACCCAACAACAACAACAACAAACAAACAAACAAACAAAAGACATCTAAAGATTCATACACAACCCAAATATAACACATGAAATAGAGCGTACATCGTAGGGCACCGAATACTCTATAAACCACCAAGCAAGTCGATACACCCATATGGACTCTGTACCGCTGGTGTTGTTACTTAGTTGTAAATTATGCGTCTGAAATATGGAGTGACTGGAATCGTTTTACATGCTGTGGATTGGACTGCATGGGAGTTTCCGCCACGATTTTCTTTTATTGTTCTTTGCTTTGCTATTTCTGTCCATGCGATACCGCTATACATCTTTGGCTGCCATCTCAAGCGCGCCACTTGGTATACAGAGGTTGCTGACTCTGTGTCTATGGCAACATGTCTCTTTGTTCTGTATTTCTTCTGCTTTTTGTTAGGTTCCAGAATTAAACTTACAACAACAACAAAAAAATCAATGTATGCATACTATGTACACACATGCACACACACACACACACACACACACACACACACACACACACACATATATACGCTCTTTCTCTCTCCATATATATATATGTAGTTGTTGTTGTTGTTCATTTTCCATCTGTGAAGATGGCTGGATAGCCCATATTCAGCTACAATAAGCTGGTCTTCCATGGGGTCCAGTTGGATGTGGGGTGGGACCACTTCACCGGGTTAGACACCCTGCTCTTTGCGATGAATGAATGAAGCGGGTTCTTTTACGTGCATGAGCTGTGACTCTCGCATACACGGGACCTCCATTTTATGTCCTATCCGAGGGACAGAGTGTTTTACCTCTTGCTAGAGGGGACGGTATGTTTACACACAACATTGCTCAGTCCAGACTCGGGTTCGAACCCGGGCCGCGCGATCGTGAGGCAGACGCGCTACCGACTGAGCCAACTCACCGCCCTGTAAACTTAAATGTATTATATTATATAGTTGAGCACTGTCAGCCATATTGCAGTTCACACTCTACTTACATATATATATATATATATATATATATATATATATATATATATATGTCTATACACTTTCGTGCGTGTGTGAGGGTGTTTGTGTGTGCATGTATGTTTGTCTATACTTTGTATGCAGGAGTGTGTGTATTGTGTATGAATTTATGTGAGAGGTTTCACTTTACATGAAGGCCACAACTTGGAGTACACTTGTGTAATTCTTCTCAATGTTTGTTTCTGTCTATCATTCTGATGCTACCATGGCATCGCAGCTTTACTTCCGCGAACTCGTCAGCACATTCAGTTTTAAAGGCATTGTTTACCATTTGCAAATGAAAGAAAAACTCAGCTGTAGTGCTTCATAACCGTTCTAAAATATGAGTCAGGGATAGAAACAACCACTGTAAGAATGTTTATCAGTATAATCAATGTCAAGTATTGTGAAATGTACAAGACGTGAACAATGGTTATAATAAAACTGTTTCTAGAATAAACAGTATACAGTTATGGTTTACTGAGGAAAGTAGTGTTATTTCCTTATATTTTACGTTTTATTGCGAATTTTTAATATGGTAGGATTTTTGTGTGTGTGTGTGTGCTACTGACCTATACATATACATCAAAATGTAATAGCTCGAACAGTTTTTATATCACTGATCCCAATGGCAAACAGTACCTTTAAAGGGGAAATGAATGCATTAACAAACACCTTTGTGTCTAAAGTAGTGGTTATCAAAACAACACCTGAACATCGACCTTCATTAATAAGTATAGGTGTAAGTGAAAGTAGAATCGCGTGGTAGAATCTGAGTATGCTAGGACAGTTTGGACTTCAAAGCTGCGAAGTAAATCAAACTTGCCGATTCTAGAACCTTAATATGCACTTCCGTTTCAGCATTGAAAAATAAGTGAGTGAAGACAAAGACTTGTAACTCTTGGAATGTGATCGGATCTCAACAAATAGGTAAAATGCAGTGATAGTTTTAGCTCTTTCACCGTAGAGTTGTGTACAAGAGTCTTCCTTGAGTGGTAAGCATTACGCTTTCCTTCCTCCTTTCCTAATGGACACATGTATAGATATAGCGGCTATGATGTATAGATATACAGTAGCAATCATATGCATGGTACAATAGGAATCAGGAACTGTTATGAAGTGGGCACCCTTGGCAACTGAATATAAAACGTTGCTTGCAGAAAAGGTAACGTGAGAATGATCCATGGGTACAGATATAAGCCCTACTCATATTCTATAATAAGCGTTTTCACAAAAGAAACTTATCGTATACGTGTAGCAGTCGGGAATAGCAAAGAGTTGATAACTGTTTGTTATATCTTTCTCTACTGTTCCTATCTTACGTAGGATGATACCGCATGATTTATAAGTGTGTATTCCTCTCCACATAGATATTGTAGCGTGTAGGCCAGGACTACAATACATGAAAGTGTATAAAAACACTAACAAACAACATGTTTCTAGTCTCACATTCAAATCAGTTTTGATTATTATTTCGAATTTAAGACTTAATTGATTCACGTGGATGAGTATAATTGTAGGATATCTAACGATGGATTAATCTCATTGTTTCACATTGTTGACTACTTATTTACCAACAGGAATATGCAAAGATGACGAACTGCCCCAATCTGTTGAAATTCCACCTTATTTTAGAAGCCTAATCCTTTGATTTAGCAGTAATGCGAATTAATGTTAGAATCCTTACTACTGAAAACATATGCCATAATTTCAAGTCAGATTCCAGAGGATGTCTGCAGTCTATCAATACGTTTAGTTGGATTTTGAGTTGTGCTGTTGACTATTATTTTGTCTGTCGATGTGTCCTTTATTCATAACAAAACCTGAGTAAAATGAGAAATGCTTTGATGCAGAAAACTTTCATCAGTTGGGGAGATCGTGCAATAGGAGATTTAGGCTTCTAGCAACCTTTAGTGATTTGCTGGCTAGCTTTCGTCCACTCCTGTGGACTTCTTCAGGCCAAGTGATTGCACCGTTTCTCTAACACTGCCTGCTTGTTTCTCGATCATTGGACCGAAGATTGGTGATAAAGGTTGGTAGACAAGGGCGCCGGAAGCGGGGGGGGGGGGGGGCAGGGGTGGCACTTGCCCCCCAAAACAAGATGCCCCATGTAACAAATAATTAATCACTGATTTAAAGACCAAAATGAACAATAAAGGCATATTTCTTGTCTAATAATGTTGTAATTTCATAACTGAAAATGCAAAAATGTAATTATAATACACTAACAACATACATTATTGTATCTATACACTAGTAGTAACTTATGAGTAAATTTAGTGTATAGATGGTAGCCTCGTGTCCTCGAGTGTGCCCGCTGAAACATACCTTTAGTAAACCTTACATTTTTCATTTTCTTCTTTGCTTTCTAGCAGTATAAGTATATTTTTTATTGTTCGAACGATGCGATCATGTTTAAGCTTTTAATGAGTACATTTCAGATAAATTGCAAAGTTAAAGTGACTCGCTCGTTCTGCCCGTACTTATAGTAAAATGAAAAGTTTTCATGTTATTATCATAGTCCTTCGCAGTGATCTCTTTTACTATGTTTAATTCCTCAGAAATTTGATTTAAAATGCTCTGTAAAAGCGACTTTTATACTCTGTTTTTACAAAAAGTCCCTACCGTGGGAGGGGGTATCCCCCTTCCCACACCCTCCCCCGCTCGGTCGCTTCGCTCCCTCGACGAGGATCTCACACCATCACATAATATACCCCCTATGTTATGATCATAGTCCTTCCAACTGATTTTTTTCAATATGTTAATTCCCTAGAAATTTGCTTTTAAATGTTCTATAAACGCGACTTTTATACTCTGTTTTTACAAAAAGTCCCTACCGTGGGAGGGGTTATCCCCCCCTCCCACACCCTCCCCCCGCTCGGTCACTTCGCTCCCTCGCCGAGGGCCGAGGATCTCGCACCATCACTTTATTAATGTACTCCCGTATGTTATGATCATAGTCCTTCCAACTGATTTTTTCAATATGTTAATTCCCTATAAATTTGCTTTAAATTCTCTATAAACGCGACTTTTATACTCTGTTTTTACAAAGAGTCCCTACCGTGGGAGGGGTTATCCCCCCCCCCTCCCACACCCTCCCCCCGCTCGGTCACTTCGCTCCCTCGCCGAGGATCTCACACCATAACATTATCATGTACTCCCGTATGTTATTATCATAGTCCTTCGCAGTGATTTCTTTTACTATGTTTAATTCCTCAGAAATTTGATTTAAAATGCTCTATAAAAGCGACTTTTATACTCTGTTTTTACAAACAGTCCCTACCGTGGGAGGGGTTATCCCCCCTCCCACACCCTCCCCACGCTCGGTCGCTTCGCTCCCTCGCCGAGGATCTCACACCATAACATTATTATGTACTCCCGTATGTAATAATCATAGTCCTTCGCACTGATTATTTTTCACTATGCTTAATTCCTTAGAAATTTGCTTTTAAATGGTCTATAAACGCGACTTTTGTGCCCTGTTTTACAAAAGCTCCCTACAGTGGGGGGGGGGGGGGATCCCCCTTTCCAGACCGCCCCCCCCCCCCCCCTCGCTCGCTTCGCTCCCGCGCCGAGGATCTCACATCGTCACATAAATGTGCCCCCGTTGAGATTTTGCCCGCCCCCCCCCCCAAAAAAAAAACAAAACAAAAAAACAAAAAAAAAAACAGAAGTGTTCCGGCGCGCTTGTTGGTAGAAGCTTAAAGGACAAGTTCACCTTCATAGACATGTGGGTTCAGTGAATGCAGCACTATTAGTAGAACACATCAGTAAGAGTTTGAGGAAAATCGGACAATCCGTTCAAAAGTTATGAATTTTTGAAGTTTGTACTCAGTCACAGCTGGATGAGAAGACTACTATAGATTGTGATGCCACATGAGTACAACGATATAAAGAAAGAATAAAGAAAATTCAACATATTTCCATTTTTCTTGCATAACAAAAAAAAAAAAACACTCGACTTCTCTCTTTCAGAAGGCAGGGGGAATGATATTACCCTAAACATACGTCAGTAACAAGTCGAAGAAATGTGCACTTTATTCAAAAAGTAAAGTTTTTTGAAATACTCTTTTCATTTTCCTTATATTGTTGTACGCATGTGACATCACACACTGTAGTAGTCTTCTCATCCAGCAGGGACTGCACAGATACTTTAAAAATTCATAACTTTTTTAACGTATTGTCCGATTTTCCCCAAACTTTCACTAATGTG
This sequence comes from Diadema setosum, assembly GCF_964275005.1. Taxonomy (NCBI): domain Eukaryota; kingdom Metazoa; phylum Echinodermata; class Echinoidea; order Diadematoida; family Diadematidae; genus Diadema; species Diadema setosum. The sequence goes on along the minus strand of NC_092698.1, from coordinate 30,558,164 downwards.
TTCTTCTAATATTGTTGCCTTCACTTAATCCACATGTATATGAAGGTGGACTTGTCCTTTAAATCTCCTATTGAGAGATGCTTAGTTTGTGTTTTATGTTTATATTGTGGTTTCAGATATGGTTTTATGGTCCCATGTTTTCAAACTAAAAATGCACGTAAGCTATAGCGCCGTGTAACATGGCATCCTCTAGACACATATTCAAACCACACACACAAGCGTGCATGCATACTATCAACAAGTCACACACAACGAGTACAGTACAAAATACAGCACTCATAACGGTAGACGGAATTTTCTATTGGTGGATAGAATTGTTTGAAGTACACCTCGCAACTTTCACTTTCGAAGTACTCAAGTAATAAAATATGTAACAATAAGGGGAAAGTAGGTGGATTGTAAAGGATAACTTATCCACGATATTCTGTAGTACTGTTAGCACGCGAATAACAGCAAACGAAGGCCATCAAACGTAATTCTGTGGAAGATGGCTGACTTCATGCGTGTCTGTCGACATATTTATTTTTTCTGCGTCAGTTTGTATGCTTTTCGCTATATCTGAGGACATCGTTTTCCCTAAAGGTATACAGTGTATGGATGCATGTAAGTTAACACTATTATTGTGCGGTCTGGCGTAAGTAGCCTATATTGTATTTCTTTTTGCCCGTTCTTCTCGCTTTCACAATGTGCCGGGTAATACTTTCTACCAGGCAGACGGCGAAACTAAGTTTGACTAACTTTGTAATCCATACCATTATCAATATGTTGGTTTGTTATATATGTTTGTTTGTTACATAGTGTTGAACACCTATCAGGAAATGAAAACTGTATGATTTTTTAAAATTTTTTTCTCAAGAGTTTTATATATATATATATATATATATATATATATATATGTTTGTATAAGTAGGCCTAATAAAGATATGAGTGAATACGGGAAGTGGGAAGTAAGGTGAGAATAAGGAACTAGAGGAGTATACAAAGTAATCAATATGGCTTGGGAGAGGAGGGGGTGGGGGTAATTATTTATTCGACATAAAACTTCAATCAATGGATATTGAAATTCAAAAGAGGTAGAATGAATGTGAACATAAAGGTTTTGTTAATGACACAATAAATAGAATTTGTACTTAAAGTGATGGAATTCAGTAAAAAAAAAGATGATGAGGTGTAATATTTGTGATAATGCTGACACAAGATTACACACTTATGTTTGCGAAATAATCCATCACAGTGTAATTACTATGAATTTGATGCAAAATTATTGTATATTTTATGTGTTATTTGTTTCCATTGATGAAGTATGAGGTATATAAAAAACAAAAGAATTATAAGTGACAATTTAGCAGATGCTTTCAATGAATTATCTAATGAAGAGTGTAATACAAATGATGATCTAGGTATTCATATTGGCAATAATATGACACCCTATTTGAAATAACCTATTGATGATGTATATCACATACATGTTTTGAATTTTCTGAAATAGATTCTGAATATGTTAAAAAGAATTGAAAAGTATAGATTGCAGTAAGTCTATAGGAATTCTAGGTATGCATCCAAGATTACTAAAATTAGCAACTGACCACATTTGTGAACAACTGTTTGTCTTATTCCACAAATCTCCCTCCATAGCAACGAAACCATCTGATTTCAAAACTGCGAAAATTTTCCCTATTTACAATGGTGTAAAACTGATTTGAATAGTTACATACCAATATCGCTATTACCTGTTATAACCAAGATATAAAAAAAAAAGCTATCCGTAATCAATTGTATATGTATTCCATAGAGCACTCATTGTTAAATCAGGTCCAATCTGGCTTCAGAAAATTTCATTCAAATTCGACAACATTATGTGATATCAACGAATATCTATTACAGAATCGATACACTGGTTTCTGCACTGGAAGTTTATTTTTGGATTTACGAAAAGCCTTTGACCTCTTTCCACATGATTTATTCACTCGAGCGACACAGGAATATAGGAACTACAGTTATTCCCAAATTATTCAAGCAATAGACAACAAAATGTTTCTACAGATAGAGTTCTCAGTGAATATCTAACGGTGAAATCAGGAGTACCCCACGGTTTTACGCTGGCAGGGGTCCATTGTTGTTTTGCATGTTTTTATTATAAATGACCTGTGTAATATACATATGGCATTGAATGTCAAATTGTCTCTTCATGCAGACGACACAGTAATATTTTGTAGAAATGATAATATGCAATTATTACAAGACGAAATGTAATTATAGTTCGATAAGACTTGCCAGTGGATGAAAGTAAACAAGGTGACATTAAATGTATATAAGACTAAAGCAATGTCATTTGGTTCGAGAAAGAAATCGCAAAAAAAAAAATAGTAAAATAGTATCATAAAGATACATGACATGTAATTACGTGTAGATATCATTTTCGCCACATGAGTACTTATCAGGGTGTTATGAAATAATACAAGTCAACATGCATTTGTATTTCACAGCAGGTCCCTTTAAGTCTTACAGTTTCGATTTGCTGAGATCAAATTAGATTACGATCGATAATGACACTGACATTTTGACCGAGGTGTTTACACTGATAGATTACCTCGAGTTATGCGTTGCCAACACATACGTTTAAATTGCTAAAGGATCTTCATCTTGCTCGTGAATTCAAGATCACGTAGTTACATCACAGATTTCCAAGATCTGCCCGATGTTGGATGTTTATAATCTTGTTGTCTCTTTTCAGTGTATGTCTGTGAATGTTCTTAGTCATCCAGGTAAATTAGATCATGAACTACATCAGTAAATCATTATCTAGTCAACTGGGATTACTTGTATTTTGATCACTCGGCCTGACGTGAAACGTCGCTACTCTAAAATACAAGTAAATCCAGTTGACTTATATTTTACTGATATACAGTACATGTAGTTCATGGTCTCTTTTCAATGCACGAATTTTGCCATCATTGGACCATGCCGTGGTGATCGAGTCGCTTTCTAGAAGCAGCGCGAATGAACAAGTCAATTCAACTTTATTCAATTTTCCATGAAATAAACAGGGAAAATTATATACAATGCATTAAACAAACATATTTGTAATAATTTCAAAAACGTAAATTCACAAAGTACATGTGATCATGAGTAACAATATAATGACATTTTTAAGGTATATACATATTATGCATACTACAAGGATGGGAATGGAAATGGAGGGTCCCACTAAAAAGCAAAGCTTGTACGATATGGGACCCTCAGAACTGCCTAGACGATGTCAGGTCTTCGCGAATATAATATTTTATATCGGAATTCTCTTCAGCTACCTTCTGGCGGCTTACGTTTTTTGACGAATCTATTGTACCGGTCGAACTTTACAATCAGTGGTCGCTGTTGATCAGCTCTTTCCGTCCGAAGTATTTCAGGTTGGATGCGGTGTGTAATTCTGTCGATCTAGATCGCCTTGGTCCTGCACGTTAAAACCAAGGTCGAGCTTGGAGTCGAGGAGATCTACCACTCTGATCTCATCAAATCATTGTTGATTTCATTTATCTGAAGACTGCTCTTCACCAAACATTTCATGGTATTTGCGTGCAAATATCCAGTTTTGGGGAGCTTATGGTGACGTCACCATTCACGTAGATTACTCCATAGGCTCTTCATCAATCTCTCAGTATTCCATTCTCCTTGCCCTGAGAAACGGTTGTCGTTGTAGTCAGGTCATCATCGGGCTTGGTCTTCATCCGATGATATCCGTTTACTTCGAAGTGCTTTATAAAACAAATATTGAATGGTCTACGTCATGCAAAGGAACGATATTTTTTATCTGGTAAAATCCTATATGGTTGTTCTCGTGAATATTTACTTGTATACCACTTTTTTTTTTTGAAGATACGTATATCAATCTGTACAACTTCAGTAAGTTGTGTGTTGTATATTTAGTATGTTATTGTCTAATTTTGTCAATATGTTTTGGTGATAATGTGTGTGAAATGGATAAAAGTTATTAGTAAAACGCACAGGGAACATTGGTATGTTATATGCGTTATAAAAGCTCAATCATCATTATATCGCAGTGAAATGCATTGCGACATGGTTAGAGGAGAAATGGAAGTATAGGTATTGTTCCCTTTAGGCATTCTTATCGCCCCATCCCTCGTCTGGCAGGTGATAGAGTGAATTCGTAGAAAATTTTCATCCAAGAATTTTATCGAATGATATTATATATATATCCTCTCATCAAATAGTAGTCGCGACTTATTGAACCGATACTGGAATTTCGAGTCGCGCCATGTCCATCATGAACAGCTTCGTCAACGACTTTTCCTTTGAAACTTGTTTAACTCAAGAGCTAAAAACAAATGTGCAGCTCGACTAATATCATATCATTGAAGCAAATATGAAGAAAGAAGATAAACAATGCAGTTGACAATTTTAGAGGAATGAACTCATTTGAGAGGGATCGAAGCATCCCTGTATGTTAACCCCCATCTCTTTTTTTTTTTTATTGTTGTTGTTACAGCTCTCCCTCTAGCCATAACTGGCACCGTCTTTGGTGTACTGGCACTCTTGTGTTGCGCCATTCAAGTGGTCATCATGGCCAAATTCTTCCAGAAGTTATCGATGCTCATGAAGTCCCAACGCAGGTATGCTTACCACAGTTTGTTTGTTTTTTCCTCCCTAAGAGATGTTTGTTCACAATGCATTATTGTTATTTCGACATCAAACACAATGATCAGGAGATGAGAAGCGTAGCACATCACATTGCACTAGAGATCCAACGTATTATCATATTCATTTAGTGCAACAATTCACTTCGAGAATACGAGGAGGCATGATGTCTTACCTTCAACTGCCTTTATATCACATATAAAAAGAAATGTCTGATCGGAGCCCCTTTGAAAGTGACTTCCTCATGATTATGTTCATGGCATTCTAACAGAAGGTTCTAGCATATCGCTGTTTAATTCGATCCTCTGCGTATAATTTTTGTTTTGGTCTGTAGTGCCCCTTTCATTCACCTTCTACTGCCAGAGAGTGTTGTTGTTGTTTTTTTTTGTCACCGTAACAATTCCATATTTCACAATATGATTTGTTGTTAGTGTTGCACAAACTAGTACATATTGGTATCAGTGCGAGGATATTCGAGCAGTCCTTGTATAGGTATAACGCAACGAGTTTCGTTTTGTATCCTGTGTGTGTGTGTGTGTGTGTTCTGACATCGCGTCATAAAATTGGAAAAACCATTAGACGTCATTTAGAATCGAAATTGTAAGTGTCTCTTCCCTTCCTCTCCCCAGATTCACTTTTGGGAAGACGACGAAGAAAGAACATGATGAGGAAGGTAATGAAAAAAAAAAGAAAGTATATTCTTGTATATTATATATACACTCAGCTAAAAAAAAAATACACATTTTCGAGTTCAGAATTTTCATAGAGGATTTTGATGAAAACCAATGTATTATATACCATATTAAAGGTAATTCAATTGGCTATCAACTTTAAGCAGTAGTGAACACATAGTTTTGCTCCTCTAAGGCACAAAAGTAAGAATTGTAAAGATTGACATATTATCTTTCATTTGCAAATGCCCTTCAAGATAACAATGATAACGAAAGACCAGTTTAACACAATGAGAGACATTAAAGGTCCAGTTTACCTTTGGGAGCAGTGATTTAAAGAATGTTCAAGATATCACATTTGATGCATATGTGTAGGTCTGTTGTATCACAAAACATCGTATCATATAAAATTTTCACAATAAAGCCTAAAATATAAGGAGATATCAGCATTTTTCTCACTAAACCATAACTGTAGACGGTTTAGTCTGGTACCATTCTTATTATAACTATTGTACACATTTTGTGTATTTAACAATACTTAACATTGATTGTACGGATTCAAATTTTCACAGCGGTTGTTTCTATCCCAAACTCACATTTTAGAAATATTTTGAAGCACTGATGCTGGTTTTTTGTTTCATCTGCAAAATGTAAATTATACCTTTAATGAAATAGCAAAAATAATTTTTCTTTCTCTTTATCTCTTTATAACCTAAAACAAAAGCAAAGAGTTAAACTTAAGAGGGGAAATAAAAATTTTTCTGTCAACTCAAACTTGAAAATGACATAGGGAGTAAGGAAACAAAGATGATTAAAATAACAAGATATCTTTATTTCATTCATTCAATTTAGTAAGTTAAGAATTCATGAGACAGATTCAAGAACCAAACATAATTTACAAATTTTCTAATTTGAGAAATCAATTCAAAATTCTGCCATTTTTCATATTTCTTCTTCTCTTATTTCGTTTCAATTTGGATTGCAAAACATTCTTTGAGAAAAATTGTTTTCTTTCTTTTTTTTTTGCTGTATATATATATATATATATATATGTATGTGTGTGTGTGTGCGTATCATATATCTTTACATATAAGGCTGTTAATCAGGAAGATTATTGATCTCCTATTCTTGGTCTTTAGGTTCATGAATTCACCAATCACGAGTTCAAATGCAAATGATTGCATTTTTAAATGAATGTATATAATCATGTAAGAAAACGGAGATATCAATCAAAAGTAAAAAGAGACTATTTATATCATCAGTAAGAATTGATAAACACTTCAAAATACGAGGACGGTACAAGGTTGTAGTGTGTGACCGCGATAGACGATTATAGTTGCTTTAATCGACACTGTGTATCGTTTTACAAATTCTATCCATCTGAATTATTTCCGGTTGGTTCTTTTCCATTTATACCTCTTGACAGATCAGGTATCGGTTATATCTCTTCAAAAAGACGTGGCTTCACCTACGGTCAACATACCCACATTGTCAGGGGATTACTCCTTCAGCCTACGCTCCTCTTTCGAGCCAACCAGCAGTTCCTCGGACGATACACCCGTGGTTGATCCTGATCTCCCGTCCCCGTCTGTGGCGGCACTACGTGAAACCTTGGCGCTGCCGCTCAAAATTGCCTTCCAAAAATCCCACACATTGGACTGGCATATGAGCAGCCCCGAACGCGAGCAATCGACGGCCATGGACGATCTAGACAAGCGGCCAAGAGCCCAAACGGGTTCGATGTTGAACCGAGGTAAACAACGCACTCAATCCGAGGCTAGTACGCCAGGCTCAAGAGACTCACCGTGTCGCGATCCACTGGCCTATGTCGTCACTGAAATCGTTGACGTCGGTGACACGAATAGACGACCAAGTGTTCGCCTTCGGGGAAGTCGTCCAAGGAAGCAATTGACTGAGGCTCTCCAGCGACAAGTCAGCCATCCAGACCCGTTTTATTTCAGCCTCGAAGTGAAAGCCGAGTCAAATAGTCCTAGCACTCCTGATAGTGTTCCCACACCTAGTCCAACGAAGATCAAAAACTGTGCCAAGGGATGGCGCCAAGTTCTACCAATTGCGGTAAGCAAGGATGGTGTGGATTCTTCGCCATGCGACGAAAACAGAAATTTATTCACTGAGGCGAAGGGAAGACACAGCTCAGAATCAAGCGGAAGATATCCCCGAGGGGAGGGGCAACCAAAGGTTGCGCTGAAGCCACCTTCATCAAAGGTCCGGTCAGTGCTGTCCAAGACTTCTAGTGCTGGTTACCCAAGCCGCGAGGCGTGGTCGCCTAGGACCATGGCGCGACATCGCATGTTGCTACAGGAGGCTGCTTGCAACAACTCGCTGGGCAGGAAGCGAACTGGTTCCCTGCGGACACGCTGCCCAACGCCCCCAGAGCTTGCGACAAAACCCGATACACTAACTTTCGCTGAAGAAGGGGATTGTTACTCAAAGTTGATACGAGGGGCGCGCGGGAGGCGAAGGGCGTCATCTGCCGGTAACATAGACGATATTTCGACTCGAGGCGACGTGGCTTACAACCAGTTAGTCCTTGGATTATGATTGTCCTGTGGTAGCGACTGTTTAAACCACGGATACATCCAACCATTAGTACTGTCTAGCACGTCTGGAATTATAATAATATAATCAAATTATGTAATCATAACATCATCAAGCAAAGAGTGTCTGACATTAAACGATAGTCGCCTCGTTGGCCATCTTCATTTGCAACCTGAAATAGCCATTCTTCAATGAATGCAGCTACAATGATAATAACTGAAAATAAAATTTTCAGTATTTATAACTAATAGCATAAAAATAATGATACCAAATTGAACAGATAAGACAGGAAAAGAAAACTATGATGACATCTAGTTGACAATTGTTGATACGTGTGTTTGATAAAGTTGCTGCTATTGGCAACTTACCACGATGGCAGTAAAGACTGTGGCCCGTATTCTGCTAAAAACTTAGACCGAGTTTAAACCCACGCCTGGGTCTAAAAGTGGGTTTTGGGGGTTTAAACCTGGGTTTAAACCACCAGTTTAGACCCAGGTTTAAACCCAGGTTTAATTTGTATTCTACTCAGTCCAGCTGTGGTCTAAATCGGGTTTAAATTAAACCTACCCAGGAGGAGGTTTATTTCCAGTCTAACGATGACTGGTACGGGTACCAGCACACTGAGCGTGTGTTGTACAGATCAATGGCACGAAACGAGTGGCTGGCTGGATACAGCAGCTAGCTAGCCGGCCACACGCGTGTACACACGAGATACGTTTAGGAACCCTACTATTGTACTACTTGTACACTCAGAAGAGACTCGAGATCTAGAAATACTACTAGGGCCTACCTAGTACTACCTGTACTAATATAACGTTAGTCTAGACCTTACAATGAAAATAACCTGAAGACTAGACCAAGAACTCAATGTAGGGGGTCTACAGCCTGAGGTCGATCTAGGATTAGACTAGATCGATCGTTAGATCGTAGGACCTATTCGAATAGCTGGACTACAATTGTAACGTTAGGTCCTTTAGGACTAACGTTAGATCTAAGTTAGGTTAGTGTGGTAGGTAAAATCTACTTCTAATATCAAGACAGGGTTGATATAGGCCTATTTCTAAATTTTAGAATGGTTTCCATTTTTATTAACTGACAATCTTTCGGATGCTTAAGTGCACGCCTTAAGAGAAAAGCTTTTATTCAATTTCCTACCTCAAAGTCCTGGTTTGATCAATCGCCAATCCATTCCGAATTCACGATTCGATCGACATAAACAGCCATGTCCCATCCAGCGCACACAGCAACCGTGCCGCCGGCCGGCGCGGCGCGATGGCTCTGCTGGTATCAAAACTGAGCAAAGCTAGCTAGCCAGGAATAACAGCGCTAACGCTTACCATGTATCCTGTGATGTGCGCCGCACACGTACACAAACAAGGAGGTACAGTATACTAATGACAGTGCTTTACGAGTCGTCGCAAGCAAAAATACTGCATGCCCTTATTCGACATAAATACCGTAAAAACTATTCACAATCCAAGAAAGTCACACTCATGTGGCTGATACACTTCCAATAATAAATCTAAGTGGATTTATGGAGCGAAAAATACTCAGAGGGAGAGTTTCTTCTTCCACAGAGGGCACCATGGTGGCTTGACCCAAGACTATTTCGGGTTTAATTTAAACCCGAAATAGTCTTGGGTTTAACTAAACCTCGCTAGCAGAATACAAAATTAAACCTCGGGTCTAGCTAAACCATAGGCGAGTCTAAAATGGGTTTAAACCTTGGTCTACAGTAGAATACGGGCCCCTATGTCTACTTTATATCTATCACAGATCACTAGCATTACCTCCACATTATGAAGAAAATAACAGCATGCTTTTTATCTGCGACGCCAACTCTAAAGAGGACGCAACGCTTTTAGGCTTAAAAAGGTTTTCTGCACACGTTGGAGTCAAGCCGAGTCATACAACCAGTTGCACGAGTCGACATCGCTCACTATGCGATCAGACTGCACAGTTTGGCTCATGACTGCACTGGTGTCAATATACAAATAATGCACAGGACAGAGTAAATCGGTGAGAATTAGATGGAACTGTCTAAACCCACGAGCGCTGCGAGTGGGTATAAGACTGTTTCCAAAGTTTATCGAGAGCGTCCGATTCTCACTGATCCAACAAATAGGCCTGTCCATCATTCGTTCTATAAAATGGGCCCGTAAATTCATGAAATTCAACCTTTTTCCCATCATGCGTCCGGTACATCTACAATACTATACAAGGCTTGAGCCATGCGTTCGGATTTTACGGGACGCATGGCTCAGTGTGGATCAGTAAAAATCAATGCGTGATAATTGACCGATCAGACTGCAGAGATTCTAAAGCTCATTTTACAATACATATTATACTGTAGCGTGATTGGCTGAAAGTCGACTGGCTCTGCGACCCAGTCGCAGGAAACTGACATAGCTGGTGACGTCACACTCCCGGTCTTAAGGTGGTACGACCAGTAAATCGTGGCAAAGTCGTATAGTGGGCGGTGGCCTTTAACGTTCGCGTCGCAGATTTAAAGCTCGCTATATGTTTAATCGAAGACGGACAGTCGTAACAGGGAGGTGAGACATCTCCCTGGTCTTAGTCAACTGTGTGGAATTTCACAATCATCAAGACAACACCAAGAACAACGTTGTACTCCGGCAAGTGAAACGTCTCCCACACCGATCTTAAACCTTTCATCGTGCATATGATTTATTTACTGATGTTGGAGGAAGAAAACATCCTCAGATTATATGTGCACATCAGAAGGAAACATCCGACTTAAGAGATTTCAGGAAAACTTGGGGTGTTACGTGATGTACCTTAAACTTCTGTAATCCAGTAGACGAAAAACAAAAAAGACATCCCAACGGATAATTAAGTATTTCGCCAAGAAGAGAAGATTTATATATATATATATATATATATATATATATATATATATATGAGAGGAAAGGCATACCCTTGTGTGCCATACGTCCAAAAAGAGAAAAAAAAAAAGAGGAAGAGAGAAATATGGGCTTAAAGTAGAGGTAAGATAAGGCACACCTTGGACATTTCTGCTACTTTAGCCTACGCTGTTTTGCCTTTGAATAAAGGTACTATACAGAGGAAACGTTATTTCGTTGCATATTGATTATCTAAATGAAATGAAATGAAATGAAATTAAATAAAATGAAATGAAATGAAATGAAATGAAATGAAATGAATGAAATGAAGGAAAATTCTACAATCTTATCTTATTGTATATTTGTATGCATTTACTTAGTGTACATAATAACAACGCTTTTGTAAATATGTGAATAGATGAAATAATTATGACTGAATAGTACATTACAATAGAGTACATCATGTGTTGTTTTTTCTCTGTTACATGGGTTTTCAGAACCCTTGAACACTCTTTATGGAAACGAATTTGTATTAGATTGCTTTCTATGTGATTGAATACTTTTTATCAAATGTGAATAAATGGTGTTACATACAATTGTCTATTGTAAAAGTGGATTACGACTATTTTACTATCTTTTTTTAACTATACGGAGGTGTTTGCCCCCCCCCCCCCCCATTGGTGCATTTAAAACAAGGGAGAAATTCGTCACTTCAATACTAGATATGTATTGAGGTTTCAGTGATACATTGTAAATGGTGGAAAGCCCGGAATAAAATGGGATCATTATAGTCCCTGTATACTTCCTTGACCCTCTCGAAGTGGTGCCATGTTGAATGCGAACGACGACAACTCTGGAAAGTTCCAAACTCTTTCCACCTTCCATGAAAGAGTTACACATTTATCTTTCATCACTAGATATTCAAATTAAGAAGCGCTAAATACTCGTACAAATTTGTACCTTGTTTACTTTTCAAAAAGATGTTATGACATCAGATGACATTGAATTGTCATTCAAAGGAACGTGGCACTTTTGTATAATTAATCATCTGCAAAGTGAGTTTTCTCATCGTTTTCATCGACAAGCGATTTGGTTTAAAGTCCAATCCATTATAAGACCTAATAGATGGACATGTTCATGATTTATTAGGCATCAAAGATAATACATTAAGACACATAATATGCAAGACCTTAAGAACACGAGAACGAGAACATAACTTGACACAATGCGCTCTTTCAAGGCGTCTGCAATCGCGTTTATTTCATATGCCTTTATTTTCTCAGATGTTTGAACGAATGGGCACTGTAAAATGCAAACAACAAACCATGTGCACGTATTTACAATAAAACATTCACAATATAAAACATATATAACAACAGCTGTCTAAAAGCGCATTTATACGTATGGAATGATCCACACATCTGAAATACTTGGTCTGCAAGAACTTACAGTTTTGCATGACAAATCATACCAAATCATACCTTCATTCTCTGACGCATACTTTTTGAGTATGATTAACTTACTTTATGAATGGAGAAATGTGGAGTCAAATAATCAATCAGATAACCAATATTAGATCTCGCGTGAACCCATTCAGTTGAAATACCTCGTGATTAACATGTCATTTTGTGAAAAAAAAAAACACTTTTGTGTAAGGTATTATTCATCAATCGTGGGACAAATAAAGTTTTCTTACCAAATGTATAATTTTCACGTAAACGAAAGGATATTCAACAAAGTTTGAGTGACTTTCGAGTGATCAAGAAGTGTCTGGAAACGAAGTCTCTCGTTACCATTGCTTGTATCCAAGCTTCACAAAAAAGTCACAAACTTTAAAGAAAAGCGAAGAAGATTACACTTGCCAATGGCAAAAAGAGAATTTTCAGGAAAGGAGAATTATCTGGCGATTCAAGGAGAGCAGGAAAATAATTACACGCATGTACGTTATCTCTTCGTATAAAGTGAACATCTCTTTCCCTGTGCTAAATGAAAAATGACAAAACTGCAACAGGGGGAAAATATCTCGTACTCCGCAATTCGAGGTACTCTGTAACCATGGTAACAAACTTTCCAGAAGTCTGCATCTATAAAGAAGGCGGAGTACACGGTCAGGTACTGTCCCGGGGGTACTGCGCAGATGAATATTAACAACTTCTCTCGCACTCACCAAGTACGTGAAGGAACGCATCATAAAACAGAGTAGGTTAGGACAAGTCGACAATGAAGCCAGCCTTCCATCAACGTTTCTGACAACATGAGTATTATTTTGTAGTAATCGCGAAAAAAAAAAATCATAACTGCCAGCCCCATAAATCTATATTCGCGTTAGCACTTTCAGGTGTATGCCCTGCTCATAATCGTTTCAGCGAATGTTGAATAGCTAATTGCAGATTTTCTTGATGCACACGATTAACTTTGCATATGAATATCCATAATGCACCTCAAATGATAAGAAAATATAATGCAATCTTTCACGATACACAGTAATTTTTTTTCCTCTTAATCAGTGAGTGATAATATAATTCTCTCTTTCGTGTTAAGCACTTTGTTTTGACAGCACACTCTGCTTTCACTTCTCTATGCCTTGTAACGTCAATCATGGGGTTATTTGGCAGACTTATTTTCTTTCGCTCACAACTGCCTCCTTCCTGCCAGCAATGCTATCGGTGTGCTTTCAAATTGCATGAATTCACTTAATACAGGAAAGCATCGAAACTTGTATCACATACAATTCGGTCTACAGTCCATTTGCATCCATGAGAGTTTGGGGCCGCTTGCCAGGAAGAAGAGAGAAAAAAAAACACCCTAGTACATGTATCGATGCTGTAAGTCTGGTCCATTGTTATTAACCCAGCAAGTCCTGGCGTAGTTTCGCCATCATTGAATTGGCAACTCTGAATTTTATTCCTTATCTTTACGGGTGCTGTTCGTCATTCCGAAGGTTCGCTATTCCGAAGGTTCGTTATTCCGAAGGTTCGTTATTCCGAAGGTTCGTTAATCCGAATCACACAAATTCCCTATACCTAGAGGTTCGTTAATCCGAAAATGAAAAAGGGTTCGTTAATCCGAACATTTGTGGCGTTATTCCGAAGGTTCGTTATTCCGAAGATTTGTTAATCCGAAAATGAAATTCGGAATAACGAACCATCGGAATAACGAATCTTCGGACTGAAGAGCCTTCGGAATAACGAACCTTCGGAATAACGAGCTATAACCTATCTTTACACTGGATATAAGATTGGATGGAACTGGTTACATTTATCAAATCTGCCCAAAATATGTAAGTGATTGACAAATTGCCCTACATCGACGTAAATAAGTTAATTTGTCAATCAGTTTCATAAAAAACGGAAGAATTTGATGAATTTGCCCAGAATATAATGATGATACCAGGATTTGCCAATTTCAGATAAAAACATTAGCTCTGATCTTCTCAAACGTTAAGTTAAAGATCAGTAATCAATTTAGTTAAGACTTATGCTAAAAATAGAAACAACATCAAAGCACAAAAATCTAATGGGTTTTAAGTGACTGTGCATGCGATAAAGACATGCTCTGTCAATGAGAACACCAATGATATCGTTGAACACAAGCAAAGTAAATGTTTGGGTACCAATGTCAATGACAGGAATCTTTACATATATATATATATATATGTATATATATATATATATATATATATATATATATATATATATATATATATATATTTACATATATATATATATGTATATATATATATATATATATATATATATATGCGGCAATATGATTTCTCTCTATATGTATATATGTATATGTATATACATATGTAGATAGAAAGATTAGAAACACCAGCAATAGCTCATGATTCTATGGACTTGTTCTTAAACAAAATTATGCCAAGCGTGCTAGATTTGGCAGCTTACCAAGTGCCCAAAACTTTACGAGGCGTCGGATGAAATCTAAACTGCACAGTAGTAGTTGTTGACACGTTTGACACGTCTTTGATTGGCATGACCAAAGTTCACGTTGCCTCAGTCTATACATGAGTGGCTGCTTGGTCGAATCTTCACGGCAATCATCTTTTCAGCTCACCTTTATTCAGACTAACTCATATTATTATTATATAGTAAACTCTGCTGGCGAACTGTATAGTATTGTTTGTTTGTAGCTGGCAAAACTCTTTGCTCCTCCAATTTTTGTTTAAATCTCTCCGTGTATTATTTCTTTTTGCATGTTGATATATTTTATCTAATATAAATATTTCTACAAGCTGGCCTCGAACCACAGCATGACAGCGCGTGGAATGTGGAAGGATGTTATTCACGCCTGTTTGTCTGGGCCTTAACTCAAGTGCATGTGGAATTGCTTTGAACGGTCCAGTTTGTCGTAGCTCTCATCGCCATCCAGGTTTCTGTCCACGCTGCCGACACGTGACCTGTGATTTTTACCATCCTGAACAAAGATGGTGTCGTACTTTTGAGCTTGGTTCTTTTGCAGCGAGTGGTCGCTGATGTGTTCGTATCGACCGTCATTAGTCATCGCTGTGTCTGTGTTCATGACGGGTCGGTTGGCTATGACGTCGGGTATGTTGCGATCCTGGAGCGGCCGAGGCTGTGGCGGCGCCATCTGCTGGCCCTCGTTCAATTTGAAGTAGTACGGATCTTCTGGCGGATGCTGGGCGGAGCTGCCACAGCCGGTGGGGGCGCGCTGCACTTGATGTGGTGTGTCCACCACACGAGTAGTCCCAACCATAGAGCCATGGTGATGCGGCAGGTGATACTCGTGGTTGACAGCCTGCGTCAAACCCTGCCGCGGTTGGCTCGGCGGGAAGGGATGGTGAACATCCCCTTCAGGTCTTCCCTTGATCAAACCCATGTAGCCCCCTACATTGCCGCCATCGTTCCTTCTACTGGCGCCGTTGTCTGCAGTGTTGTCTGCGCTGCGGATCGGGAAGGCCTCGGACTTTGCGTACGGTATGGCGTGAGGTGTACGACCTGTCTGCGTGGTCTGTGCTGGTACGTGGTGGGTTGGTCCGGCGTAATGGTGATGTTGCGAGATGTTGGTGTCCCCGTGTTGTCCTTTCTTACCTTCGGCAGGCTGGCAGCATGGCTGTATGGGGTTGGCACATGTACACACAGCTCCTAAAATGCAAAAAGAAAAAGAGGAACGAAAGACTACGATGACAGGCAATTTATCAATCAGTTGCAATAATAGCCAACAAATTTATTCTTTATTGTCTTCTTTTTGTCTAATATGAAGGAATCGGGTTTTTTTTTTTATTGCATCACTATAGATACTTCAATGACTGTAGGGAAGCATTCCAACATATTTCAAGAATAAATCTCAAAGATTATAATCTACTTGCAAAGAAGTAGGGTCTACTTCCGTGCAAATTGTGAGTTTTATTACAAAATTAGATGAAGAAGAGTTGCAAGAACATTGCTTCTTATTATAGGTCGTAGTGGGTCTTTTCAACCACAGCAGAAAAACAATTTCTCAACAACGCTCGATGATTAAACCGTTATGCAATAATTAGGCACTACATTTAGTATTACGGCAATTCTTCATGGGGGGGGGGGGGTGGAAGGTGGGGGAGGGAGGGGGAAGAATCTGCTGCTAGTCAGTCATGAGATAGAAATAACAAACTACGAGGCTCAATGAATTGTATGACCAACCTTCAGATCAGCACTGATATAAGGAACACCAGGGAGGTGGGAAGAGACACAAAGGAAGAAGAGGGGAAAAATTTGGACTCTTTCCCATCGTAATTGTTCAGGAAAGACTGTCCATGTCAAATTTGCCTCTGACTGTTTTTCTTCAAACGTCATTCGAAGTGTTGTCCCTGCTGTTCCTTATTCACATGCCTACATACATTGGTGTATTAGCGCATTACTGTTGGTTGAAAGGAAATGCAATTACATTTCCAAATATGCTTACTTGAAAGGCATATCTTTCATTAACACGGTTTGTAGATTTATCACAAAACCTTACAATCCAACAACTTCCGATGTGACGAGATGGAGGAGCCATTTTACTGTATATGTTTTCATAATTTGATCATTATGTGGAAATTTGCTTGCATTTTCGGTATGGTGACTTCCATGCACTGTCATGTGCGTATTGCGAGAAAGGCAAGCTGTTTCTCTTAGCATGTCATGAAGCTTTTCTGAACGTCAAACAAGAAGACTGCGACGAAAGTATAAGAAAAAAGTGTAGCCTTCAACTTGCACTCCTAACATCGGATAATCGTTATCATTTCAAACCACATTGATATGCCAAAGATAGCAACACGTCATAAAATATGGTCTAATAAAGAACTGAAGTCGTTATAAACCCGAGATGAAACCGTGGCTTGCCATGGTGATGTTAGTTTATTACCAGCCTTTATCATTGTTTCATTTTCTTTTGTATAAATCAGTATAGCAGCAGCACGATTCGCAGATTGATATTGTATATAGTAAACAAAGGCATCGTCATTACGGAATGGAATATTTTCTGCCAAAGTAAGTTTTACCATGGATATAGAGAATATGTGCTTAATCAGCTAATCTCGTCCACAGAACAAGTATTTCAACATTGTTATATTTTGACTCTTTGCTTATTAAATCAGCTTTCCTTGTCTCATGGGAGTCTGTTAGGATTGTTTTCTTGTTGAAATAAGTCAAAATATTGATTGGACTTTGAAACGCGAAATATAAGAATAAGTGAAAAACTCCTGATACTATAAGATCATAATTTGTTCGTTTGATTTTTGTTGGTGGTGGTGTTGGCGTAAAGCCCACGACGAGGGCGCTCTATAGGCTGGTCCCTCGGCTTCAAAGAGATTTTTCTCACTACATACCAGTCAGTCCGCAGCACCCGATAATTCGCTCGTATTTATTCAACTCGTATGCAAGCCCGCTTTAGGCTTGCATACGTAATGAGCTGCGTAAGGGGATTTTGTCCTTGGGCTTTCGGCAACAAAAATACACCTTATGGTCACAAATTTGGTATCAAATTCAAGGAAAATATGTAAACTATCGTCACATGTTACTCAAATTATTGTAAATGAAAAATATCATAGCGTAATTTGAGCTTGAAAAATGATGAAAAAAGTAATTCGTGCAGTACACTTTCAAGACGTCAAAAAAATACCAAATTCACCTTGCGTCTCAATGAAAATGCTTTATTTGGTAGTCCATCTCCTAATCTTTGTATCCATGTAAATATCTTGACAATTTGTTGCTTCATCCGGTCAGGAACCAGTAAAATATACATCGATGTCAGTGCTGATCAGCTTGAAACCGTGCAATCTCAAGAGTAAGCTCTCTCATTGGACAGCGCCTGCACTCAGCGCTTGCATTACGTCATTGCGCTGCTACATAACGGTTTCATGCCACTTGCGGTTTCTTGGCACGCGTGTAGTTCAAGCGCTGAACGCACGCACTGTCCAATGAGAGAGCTCTTTCGCGCCACTGTACACTTTGTGCGGAGCATACTTCCGGCTTAGGAGTGAATTTTACAGACAAAAACTAGTATAAATCATGCTTGCGTCTCCTTGACTCCAATATATGATGAGCATCTAAGTTTCCTCTCTACGAAAAAGCCAAAATCAGAAACAACCGTTTCTTAATCCGGTCAGGAACCAAAAAAGAACTTTAGACGACAAAATCTTCCGTGAAAATCAGGTAAAATTTACGCAAATTCAACTGATTATATAGTCATGATAAGATCTGATGTTATAGGCAAATTTAGTATCAAAATAAAGATCAAAGTCTGGAAAACAATTTACCGTGACTTGTAGCCATGACGAATGTATGTACAAGTCGCTACACTGTGAAAAACATAGCCCTATCAAAGTCTCGCAAAATCTCGCACGACGAGACACCTTTCGAACGCAAAGATCGTCAACGAGAGTGCTGAATAAATCTTGCCGGATCGGCTCATTAGCGTATGTGCTGCGGACTGACTGATACCTTCTCATTGCAAACTCTTTGCTTGACCTGGTCTTCAAAAAACCTACGAGGGCGCACTTTAATAACAATTGGCAATCACCGAACTGGATCACTATCCTGCGGTGGCCGACATATTCCTTATATAGAAAAACGTTCCTTGGTACGTGACGCGACAGATGTGAAAGATGTGTGAAGGATGATAGGCCTTACCCACAGCCCTATCTTTTTTTTCCTTTTTTTGGGGGGGGGGGTGTTATCTCTCTTTCTTCTTCTTTTCCTTCTTAACATGCCCTTAATATGACGTGTATCTGATATCATCTCTATAAGGTTGTACGGCGGCCTAGTGGCTTATCCTGGCACTGATATCATGATCCACGTGATCATCTGATATTTATCTGCCGACGAAATATCAGCGATATCGATGCCAGGTAAAAATGGCATTAATAAACCCGCCATAACCCGCAGGCCGCCTGAAATGAGGAAAACATTCATGTGAGTTTGGCAAAGGTTAACCCCAGATATAACTGCATAATATCATAAGTTTGGGTCATCAAGATTCAAAACACCTTGTACTGCCATGACAGAATCAAAGCTTACACCAATTTTCCCTCTGTTGAAGTAACAAGCTTTAAGATCCACATTAAACCATGAATTCTGCAATATCTTGGTGTTTAAAATGTATTGTGGGAATATATTCATTCTAAATGTACCGATAATTGTGTTCTTCCACAATGAAACTCAAACTCAAATGAAATTTATCTTTACCACATGTCCCCCCCCCCCAAAAAAAAAAATAAAATAAATAAATAAATAAATATATGAAGAGTTTGTTTGCAAAAACCGATAAGTCCATATTTGCCAAATGGAGATATTTGCGATTAAAGGTCAAGAAAAATAAAGAGAATAATAAGAAAATTGTTGCTTCTTTTGACCATAACTTCAAGAATATACCTTTATATGTAGTGTCCGATATATCATTTAAAAGGTATTATTTTGTACTTTATGACAGAGATCGTACTTCAAAATCTTCAAAAATGGACTTATTGGTTTTTGCAAACAAACTCTTCATATATATGTATACAACGGGACCCTCCTCAATGATATCTAATAGTGAATCAATCTAAATACAAATTCAAGGTATGAAACTATAACTCATTGCCCACACTTTACAGAAAACCCCATCCGATTTGCTTCAGTGGTCAAAGAGAAATGAGGAGTTTTGTAGAGGATGTCAGAAGTCTCTTCCCTCCAAGTTCTGTCTATTGTATTCACACACAAGAGCATCGAAGTGCTAAACTTGGAAGAATCAGACTCATGACATGCTTTACAACAATCCCCATTTCTTTGTGACCGTTTAACCAAATTGAATGGGGTTTTCTGCAAAATAGCACTAAGATGTTATATTTTAAGACTCTGAAGTAGCATTTAGACAATTTAATCATGGGTGTTATCAATGCGAAAATCTGATCGTATTTTTGGGGGACATACTGTAGGTCTATATGTTTGTTTTGAGTTTTTGAGTTATTTTTTTTTTTTGTAATTCTGTACTTCATTACATTAGCCCTTCCTGCAATTAATATTTTTTGTCAATATTTTGATATAAGATGATCAAGTATTATTTGCAGAAAATGCAGAAAATAGTCCTTCCAGAAATAAGGAAGTAAACCAACCAGCCAACCAACAGCATTGAATTCATGCCAACACGAAACGCTTTTAGTTAGAAAACGCTCTTCACAAAATCATCATTTGCCTTAGAATTAGCTAAAGCCAGACTGTGCTCATTCGTCACTGAGCGTTCTGTAAGCGTTCAGTAAACTGGTATTTGTGTTTCAGGCTTTCATTGACTGTCATGAAGATAAACTCACTCATTACTAAGTGCTCAGAATTGGCACGATTTTAAGAGCCTTGTTACACTGCACATGACCTAGTCATTTTCTTTAGAAAAAAATTAATTTATGTTCTGATTTTGAATAATGTAATATTGATATTAGTGACTGAAAGACGAAGAGATAAAAAAAAAATAATAATAATAATAATAATGATTATTATTATTATTATTATTATCATTAATATTATAATGATACTACTACTACTACTACTACTACTACTAATAATAATAATAATAATAATAATAATAATAATGATAATAATAACAATAATAATAACCGCGATAACCGCTCTTCATATTTCTTTCGTGTGATGATTTAAATCTTTGTCAACCTTTGGAAGCTTCAGCACGATTTTCCACAGGTTTAAATGTATATTTGACCCTCTCCATGAGCATAATATGAAACATATGAATGGAAATCAGTTTATATTTTATCTCTCATATCTTCTGTATTATGATCAAGTAAAATACTCGTACTTAAACAACATTATAAAAAGACCAGGGGTAGGGTGGGGGAGGACTAAGATTTGTATAGTATCATCGGCTTTTCCTTCTCAAAGCAGGTTATCTAATCTCACGCCAATCTTTTTACGCCTACCACCACAAACTCGTGCCATGGAGAAAGTCAGCGACCTTTTTACACCATCTTGACGTTTTCACTTTCGTTACCATGGTTACAGTGACTACTTCGAATTATAAGTTCTTGCGTCGATTCATATTACTTAAGTGCGATCGCGTTCCTTGATTAAGGCATATATTCGTCGATGATGACGTGAATTGAATATTCAGGCAAATTCAATCTTAAAATCTGGAAAGGGCATCTCGGTTGTTTCGCGATTTTTAAGGTCTTAAAATGCTCACACTTGTTCTAATTCGTACATAATTATTCGATTAGGATGACTTGCGAATCATGAATATTATGAAAGTTTCACAAGAAATTAGAGACACTAGACAATGTCTTTGATTTTGTGAAATAGTTCACTTAAGTATTTTAAACGATTGATTTAGAACTCGTTAACCATTTTGAAACAAGATCAATGTTACCTTTTCTGCTTTCCATAATCATTTCAAAGGCCATTTGGCGCCAACCCTATTGAAAACATTGTCTGCTGTATGCATATCAAGCTTAATGCGCACCTCTAATTAATCGTATTTGTTTGTGCTTTCGGTCGTCGGTTTTAAATCTTTATCATTCGTTTCTTACACGTTGTTTTCACATTGCGTGTGACTTCGTTGTCTGTGTCCTCATCAAAATTGAGTTGTGCAGTATCATGAAACAAAAACCAATAAATCAATCACATGAAATCTCATATCAATGTCATAGCAGAACATCTAGCTCTACTTTTGGTCTCACTTGACATGATGTACGCAGTGGTACATGTTTTGACCACTTGGGGTATATACTAGTGAAAGTCAAAATCATTGTCCTGCTTTTCTCTGGAGGGGTGTGACACCTTTAAAAACTTGCGTTATTCATAGTTCGTTTCGCGGAGGCTCCAATTATTCACCGAGCGAACCTGACCACAGGATGTGCCTCATTAGCTCGCGTTCCCGATTTTTCAGCAAACTGCCAATCAGAGTTAAGAGTCACTTTGGAAACAAAAGTGTCTCCCTCGTTCTACTCAAACCCTACTCAATTATGTTTGTTCTACGTGGTCAGCGTGTGAGCACAACAGGCAATATATCAATAAAACTTATTGACATACAAGGCTGTTTCTTTTTTCCCAAAAACTTCAGTTTTGAATACTAAACTGTTTCCCTCGTTGAGCTCATCCCCTTTTAAGTCAATGATTTTTGTCCTACGTGGTCGGGGTGTGAGCAGAACAGGCAAGGTATCATACATTTATTGACATACAAACCTTTTTTTTTCCAAAAAAAACAACAACAAACAAACTTCAGTTTGAAATATAGCAATCTGATATTCTGTGACTATTTTAAAACTAACATTTTGAGCTTTGTATCGTAGTTCAGAATAGATATAGCACTTTCAATTTGTAAATCCTCTAAAGGTAACATTTATAACAATAAGACCATCTTAACTCCTTGTGGTATACCAGGTAAAGTTTCTTTTTGTACAACTAACCGTTTGGCAATGACCAAGAGGCGATATTTTGCTTCATGATTTAAGAGTGTATAAAATGTTCACAAAGGAGTGCAGGATTCGTATAATCATCTGCGTCAGACCTTACTTTATGACAACGGGTACTCAAAGTCAATATTCCACTTTGCATGGGGAGGGAAGATTACGTAATGGCGTATAAATAGATTCGAGATGTATAGGGGGCAGGAAGAACGTTGTGGTGCGCTCATTTAGGCTGAAATCCCTCGCTGATCTATCACTGACGCAAATTGTGTCACGCTTGTCAAGAGTTCAACTTCTGTGTTAGACGAGGATGTCAACTGACGTAAACAGGCAACATCATGCAAGGCAGAAACTTGGTGCGACTTCCCATGTCATAATGCCGCTGATCTATTCTCTTCCATTCTATTTTCAAACGCCGGCACTCTATCTTTGGCTGCTTCAACAAATTCTACAGAATTTTATTCTCATCCGGCGTACTATATCAATGCAGCGCAAGGATTTGTTTCTATCACATTATTTTTTGGCGATATACAAGCATAAGCGAGATGAAACATAGCGCGCGGTTGTTGTAAGTTTTTTTCTTTATAATGAATAGTTACATATTTGATTGCTATCATTGGTACTATCATTATTATTACTCTTCATCTCATTGTTAAATTAAGTAGACATGAACATATGAACAAGGAATATAAAATTTGAACATAACCTGATATTGTATATATATATAGAGAGAGAGAGAGGGAGAGAGAGACGTGTGTATGTTGGTGCTTGATTTGTGTTAACAACTCGAAACATCTTACCAATTTATTGCAATATGTGTGACGAACACGCTATTTGCCTGGTCTCGTATTGTTTACATATGTGCACAAATGTTAAAAAAAGAACTCGTGATTATGTATTTTTCAAGAGTATGGAAGCAAAGCTTCATAGTGATATAAGAATCCATTTGATGAACGTTCAAATAACGAAATTCGTTGAATTTGGTACTGGGATGCAAAGGGATACTCGCCATGCATGTTTGACGTTTACACTGTACGATAATAACTTCGCTGTTGAATTTACTCAACAAAACTAAACAAATTAGATTTCTGCACACCGCCACTCTTTGAGAAAGCATCAGCCGTTTACAAGATTTGTCACGTAAAGGACAGACGAGGAGAAAAGAAAATCCGTACTGTGTAATTAAGCTGTATTCTCTCTTTCGTCTCCCTCTTACTGCTTAATCACGTTATCGACTGGAATTTAACCGATTCATCTACTCCCCTCTCTGTGTATGTCGTTCTTTCGCTCTTCCTGCCTTCCTCTTCTTTCATCACGCAATCACTGACTCGACTTGAATGCGAGCAAGTCACTTTCCTCTGTCTGTCCTCTCCCTCCTCTTCCTTTCTGTTTCCCATCCCTCAATCATTCAATCGCCTCGAACGTCAGCGAGTCTAATTGATAGTTCCCGGGAAATCACAGTAATACGGTCGACCTCTGTTGGATTAAAGGCGTATTACTTTGGCAGCTATCAAACGAGTATCGGAGATTAGTACATTGAACACTCCCTGTCATAATATGGGTATCGATGTCTTGGCTAAATTTAGAATTTTGTTTCTCATTATGACAACATTACCATCTCCCCTGATAATCCTACCTCCGTATTCGCTGAACGGCTGAGCGTTGATATTTTTTTTTTTCCAAACAACGTTTGGCTTTACTTTTCTCTGAGAGTTGTATGGACGATTTCATACGTATTTGAACACATCCATCGTGTATTTTATTAACATGTTATTACTCTCTATGCTTTGAATACTCCTTTATATATTCCACAGATTGCAACAAAATGAAGTATGTTGTAAATTTTCGGCATTGTTCAGCACAATGAGCTCCTAAAAATCCTCTGGGAATGGAATCAAAGGTCATAATTATATTTGTTTGTTCTAGTATTCTATAATCTTTATTTTCATATTTGCCAGTAAACTTCAGTCCCCCTTTAAAGTATAAGCAGAAGAGAATTCGGGTTAAGTGCTTGTGTTTCTCTGTATTTGTTGCCGTGATGTAAATCTGTTATGAACTATTTCATTCATAAATAGATCTTTGTTTTCTTTGAATGCGTAGCAATACAGAAAATACCTTATGTAGGTTTTGAAACGACAAGACTTGGTTTGAATGAATGTGCTTTTCAATATTTTGCAACGTATTTGAGATTTTATATAAAGATTGACAATTGTTAATATATATATATGTGAGTTACCATGAGAAATGTATCATTCATAATCACTGTTTTAATTTACATTTTGTTAATCACACATGACTTTCAAAAAATGGAAAAAAAAAAAACCGACTGCATTTGACCTGGAGGAAACTACGCAATTTAAGAAAATTTGTCACTGGTGAATAACTGTGCACACTTTTGAAGAAAAGGATAATGGATACGCTATCTCAATAAAATATTCCACGTTGAATTCAAGCAAAACAACATCAGTTTTATACACAAAAGGTATAGTTGTCTTGAAGCTGGCATGCCAAACTTTCTGTTTGGTGAACACAAAGTTAACAATGGATCAAAGCCTATACCTCTCTGTCCCTCTGTTTTTAAACCAATGTCATGAATGTATTCGTCACTATGGATATTAAAAAGGTTTATTTTGCTGAGGGTAGCTTTATATAGAAGATTGTTGCTTTAAAACAAAAAGGAAGCAAAGCATATTACAGGGAGAGTAAGGCTTGGCAGCGTAAAATGGGGAGAGGGATCAGAGAAATAAAACCCTCATATCTTACCGTTGCCACCTGCTGCGCACTTTTCTCCTGGCGTGGCGTATCCGTTATGTGCATGAGGAAGCGTGAAACTGTTGCAAAGAAAAAGGAAATGCGCTAGTAATGTTACAAAGCAACAGCAAGGGGGAAATTAACCAAGCACAGCAAAAACAAACATACTCATTCAAACGACGCAACGTCGTGATAAGATTATGAATAAATGTTCGCTTAAATCAGTCAAATGATTGACGAAATTCGATCTGCAATGGTGCGGAGAATAGGAAGTTAAATTTGCAGTGCAAAGCTGCATTCTCAAATTGCAATACATAATTATATCATGTGATTATAACGGTACTTCATATTCAGATACGTTTACAAATTCCCTTCAGGATCAACATTGAGAACATATTTGTCGTGATCGCGTTGACTTCCACGATTTCTCTTACACCCTCACCTGTGCTGTGATCGTTCACGATCTCGACGCCGCCGCCACACGCAGTAGATCACGAGGCTGATGACCGTGACTGTTATCGCGATGAGAATGGCCATGCCAATGAAGGCAGCGGCCTTGTAAACACCGAGCATTCCTACTGACCCTGAAAAAGAAAGAAAGAAAGAACTGAAACTGAATAATAATGACGAAAGAGTGGTTTAATTTCGTACCGGGTATTTGATCACGAGCTTGTGATTCTGTTTTTTATGCTGCAGTAACGCATGAATGTATATTGTTATTATTATCACAATTACAATGATAAAAATAACAATGACAATGATAATAAGAACAGTAATAATAAGTAATACTAATATTAATACTAAAAATTTCATTGTAATCTAAATTATCATTACTATTATCATTATCATCATCATCATTATCATCATCATTATCGTTATCATTACCATTTATTATGACTGACGCTAACATCGTATCATAATCCATTATCATAATAATGATCTGTTCTAATGGCAATCCAGTGGCAATCAAAGATGTTATAAGAAAGATAAACACAAGAAAGAGATAACAACATAATCATGATTAATTGAATGTGGAATATCAGCATTTTTTTTTCTTCGTATACAAGCCCTGAGAATATAATGGCTATATATGTTAGGGGTTATTACTAAAAAATTGATGTAAGATCTAAAGCATTAATTATTAACACTTGACAATACATCTACAGAATTTATCAGATGCAATGTTACACTTATAATGTAACACGTACTTTCAGACAAAAACGGGATATTGCTAAAATGGTTTATGCTCTATCACAGCGATCATGATAAAATAACGAAAATATGAAATTATAGCATTGTTTCATTCACATAAAAGCAAAACTTTTAATAGAAATCATGGCAAGTTTTGCGACTCCTGATTAAGTATTACTGTAGAGAAAAATCTTGATGTTGGAACCAATTAGGGTCCCCTAACCGCAGTACCAGACAACGTCGTTTTTTCAAGTTAACAATGAAGGTAATATGTCATTTCCATGGATTCCCTCTCTTTTTAAACTAATTACAGGCATCCTATCAACGCAGGTGTCCATGCTTAAAAGATGTCACAGTTTTCTTAGAATCGATAGGAAGAAAGGAGATTTTCATTATATGCAAATGACATCAGGTGAAGAGAAAATAACGTTTAGGATTTTGCCTAAACAGCGACTGGAGACAGAAAGAAAAGCGGATGTTTGGTTTTGTGAAAAGGAAACGACGAAAATTGACACTTCCCGTTCTTTCCACGGTATTAGAATGCGATATAGTTGCGACGAGTTAAGGCTAAAGGCTTTCCCCGAAGCCCTGCGTCGTAAAAGGATATGACAGTTGAGCCGAGGATTGTAACTTAAACATATTTGCACTTACGTACTTACACTTTCACTCCCTGTTTGCCTAGATATTATAATTTTTTCATTTTTTTTTTGTGTGTGTCTAAATAAATAATCATACTGGTTGTGGAATTCAAGCAAAATCAAATCGGATCAAAATAATATGTCTGAAGACGTAAAGAATTAATTAGATTATTTGAGTATTTTGTTGTCTTTTTTTTGTAGAAAAAAAAAAAGTCTAATACTTCCCTAACAGATTCTGTGTGATCAGGACCTTAGGTTGACTGCGATCATGCTGCATTCTATATCGTGGATCCTTCTTACCGTTCGAATTGCCGCCCCTGCATTTCTTGTCTCCGGGTGGGCAAGGGCTGGCGTCTGGGCGGCCGAGATTATGGAAGTCTGGGTCCTCTATCTCCGGTTCTTCGTGCTCGATCTCTGATTCGGGCAGCTCAGGTCGCTCCGGTTTCTCCGTCGGTTCCGGTTTCTCTGGTCGCTCCGGTCGCTCCGGTCTCTCCGGTTTCTCTCTATTATACTGCGGGCCTGCCGATATGAAGGAGAAATTTATTTAATATCGCATGATAAGTTTTATTTTTTTTTTTTTTTTTGGTCACATTCTAATATTCAAATCCGTAAGTGTGTGTGTGTGAGTGGGTACTATTTATATGCTATAACCATCCTAAAAAAAAACCAAACAAACATATGATTGTACAATGCAGGGCTTATGAAATTCATTATCATATTCATTTGAAGCAATGCTTCTTTTTTTTTTTAGAAATGAATAAGAAATTGCATACAAGTGTTCCGATATTATCTATAGAAATGATCTGACAGCTAGCTCCTTTTTATGTAAAAGAAAGTACAAGTACTACAGTGAAGGGAATATGGAATGTTCGCATACTAAAAAGACATACCATATAGGCCTAAATGATAAATAGACAGATAGATTGATTGATTGTGTGTGTTTGTGTGTGTGTGTGGTTGTGTCTTTGTCAAAGCAAGATGTGATAGGAATTCAACACAAAAACATACCTAGAGGTGGGCATCCAATGCCTTGTCTATCTATTCCAGTTGCCGTTCTGCAGAAAACAAAAACAAACAAACAGACAAAAAATACAAAAATTACTTAAATGAGCAGAACCTGCTGATCGTAACGACAGGAATTTTTCGTTTGCCTTGTGTGCAGAGTTGAAATACCCGGAGAACTAACCAATGTGAATAGTGCATAGACGAGATAAGTCTTTATATCGAGCTCTAACGCGCCTTCTCAATTAGATCACGTTCGGACTTCCGGATATCAATCAAATATTCAGGAACAAGACTGCAGCGTGTATCAGACTCCATGGATGTACCCCTGCCCCCCCCCCCCCACCTCCAGAAGAAGAAGAAGAAAGATATATATGATTGTGAAAATGCTTACCGGTGACGAAAAATCTCAAGACGAGTCAATAATAATGATAAAGTTATCTTGATCGCATATGATAAACAATGGTCTGATAGTCATAGCTTCATTTATTTCTGTCTGGCTATATCTCGAGATGGATACATCCCCTCCACACACACACTTACTTACATGCACATTACACACACACACGCACACACACACTGACACTCACTTCCTATTCGCGTCTTTTGAACGAGATAGAGCTGTTGTATTGTTGTCATGGTAATCACATCATCAATAATGGCTGCACGAGCTGACTATAGGGATGACATCATGCCACAGGAAGAACCTTATGCTGAGAGCACATTTAATATAATTCGATCACGACGACAAAGCCTCTGATATTTCGGGACGGTATCTCACACGGTCAGTCAGGAACTTATAGAGAAAGTTTAATGAAAGATCACAAATTTCTAACCCAAAATAAAAGTATTTTAGTGTCGCCATACTTCACCATTAGTAACGATATTTTTACCACAAAGATAGTACGATGCTCGAAAGATTATTATAACTACAAATTCTTCCATGCAGGTGAACAAGAAAATGTGATAGTACGTGATGTGTGTGACTTTTCAACAACCACAACAACAACAAAACAGCCCAAAGACAGGGAATGTTATCACCAGATCAAATAAAAAGTTCAGAGTGAAATTCAACATAAAGCTATATTGTTGTGATTATTCTAAAGGTTTTATCCATTTTGTAGAAATTTTCCATAACATGTTCTCAACATCAGGTTCGATGTTTAGCACCTTTATCAAAATCAACATGCTTTTGTCATGTGTGTGTGTGTGTTTACGCTTCTCATCAATATTCATATATTGTGAAAATTTCATTGAATTGCTAAATATGCGAGTTCCTAAAAACAAGTATACTTGTAGAGGTACGTAATTCTAGGCTTTTTTATCAGTGGAAATTAATAAAACAAACGTCTCGAACTAAGTGTTTAAATACGGTGATCGTATACTGTATTTACATATAGTTTATATATAATGCAGATAAATCATCTGAATGGGACATCTCCCACACGTTTCTTGACACTGAAACCATCTGCTCATAGAGTTGCGTGATGTCCAAATAAATGAGCACCAAAATAAAATTTTATTGACAGTCGTCAGTCCTGTATCATCCAATTGTACCTGGCTGTACCATCGTTGATGCACTTTCTCTTTCATAAAATAAATTATCTTCTTCCACCTCTTTCTTTATTCACAAATAGATCGCAAAACCAAAAGTAATGACGTTGATTGAATAGCGGGAGGTATACCTTTCGGGCAACGTGAGGATGAGTGGGATGTTAATGGAAACGGGCAGTCACGAACAGGTTCTGAGGCTATTATTGAAGACGTAATGAGTGCTGCGGTTGCGTCATTGCAGCATAATAGATAATGGTCATCACAATCATGACCATTATTGCTCTTCTTTGTTTCATTCAGTTTTACACGTCGTTTCAGCGAAAATAATTAAGCGTCTTAAAGACTTCCTAAAATTACCATGGAATTTTTTTTTTTCAACGGTCACATACACATTCTCGGTGATTTTAACAAAGGCACTCTAGGTGGTGATTTTAACATGAGTGGTAATGTATTATTTTCATAACCTTTGTCAAATAATTTTGATATTCAATTCTGGTATCTGATTAAAATCATTATATTTCCGTATGTTTGTAATCGTTAAATTACCATATAAATCCTTTTCATAACCCATTTCATCAATGTATTTGTAACAATAATATATAGTCGAAGTGAAAACCTGATTTGATCCACTGATTTATATGAGCAATAACTTTTTTTTTTCCATTTTCATTTTTCAAGTCATTGGTAAATATATATTTAATTTTCATTTTATTTTTCATTTTATCGTTTCTGCATGCTACAAGTAATCAGCTATGATCCCTTTCGAAAATATACACATGGTTCATCATTATTCATGGCTCATTTTGCAATGAAAAGTAAGCAAATCATTGGGACATATATATATATATATATATATATATATATATATAGCGAAAACTTTGAGCAAAGATAATGGGTTTTCATCGGGATTCGAACCCGAGACCTCCGGATTACTAGACCGGCGCTCTACCGACTGAGCTATTGAAAGCCCTAGATCGGTGTTCGTCCCAAACGCTATTTCGCTATTTATTATTACAATTGTTTCTGGTCAGTTTTTCCTTCCTTGTTTCAATATATATATATATATATATATATATATATATATATATATATATACATATAATCGCATGTACATTAAAGTTGAAGTTGAATTCCAGATAACTGATTGTTTTTTTCGCCGTCACTGTAGTACACAACTGCGTTGTAAAACAATTCAAATTCAAATTTTACCAAGAGTTCTACGTTGAACATTTCACAGATGAAATACTGTTGTTTCTTTTTTATCGTGTTCATACAATCAGACTTACTATCAGTACATTCTAATATAACTAAGATTTAGTTGTACAATAGACTGATAACGGAATTTAAAAAACAAAACAAAAACATGCTGACTTAGAGCTACTGAGAATAAAGAAATAAATCGTGATCTGACTGAATTATGGCAGAATGTATTGTTGGGTGAAAGGCAGAAGACTGCGGTTAAATAAGCAATTAACTTTGGAAAAGACGAAAGCCTATAAATGCCATGGAGTTTGGACAGCGGAACTTTAACCCTCTGCCGCATTAATTTCCAGTCCATGAGTTTGTGTGTGGAATTTGTGCACATTTGTCTTATTGATGATTGGTTAATAAGAATTCATTATCATATTCTACACTTCTCAAGTAACTTAACGTAGTTTGATAGTAAGTGCGGAGGAATCTGAGATGATTATTGTCACACTCACCGGCATCTTGGATTCCGGCTCTCCGTGCAAACGATGAGCGCTGCAATTGTCAAACAGGCAACAAGAAATCTGGGATCCATGACACTCCCTTGTAAGTACAGACTGGGATTACACCTTCAACTCCGTTGGCAGATGCTACACCATGTGGAATATCCAAAACGTATATGTCCTGGCCGACTAACGATGAGCACTGCGACAGGTCAGAGAGCTGAGAGACAAAGGGCATGGATATAATTTCCGACTTGTCTCACTGATGCTAGAAGGGCGCTGCTCCGGAGTACATGAAAATTTTACTGAAAAGCTAGTCAATGCAGATTATTAAGTGGGGATTCATGTCAAGGATTTCTGACCCTTTGCTAAAAGCAAGTTCTGCTTATGCTGCTATGAATGACAAGGGACAAGGAATTGTGCCAAAGACAGACAGACGTGTACGCCCGTAATTCCACGTTCCTCCCGACCCGCTTTCTGAGTTACCCACGCACATCAGGATTCTGTGAGGAGTCCCAGCACAGTTTGGACGCTCGCAGAGTTCGTTCTGCACCCGCGCATTCTCGTTTGACGTAATGAGAACTATTTACGTCGTCTGCTCTCGATGAATCAACACGTTGACACAGTCATACAGAAGTGGATCGGACCACAGATAAAATTCTGCATCATTTTGATCCATGCACAAAGAAAAAAACCCAAAGTTCAAACAAAACTTTACGTATGTCAGTTAGAGAAATCAGCATTTAAGGTGATCTTTTCAAGCGTGCTGATTATAAAGACCTTACCACAACCGAGAAAAACGAGCAAACAAATATACAAACAAACTAACAAACAAACAATAAATTGGTAGAGTGATTGGTCGGCTGATGATCACCGTTCAAACTGCACCAACTGAAACTTTAGTGCTTGCAACTGGATCAAAAAATGGGACAGAGTGAATAAATGTCAGTGTGCACGCAATTCAAGAATCACGTGGAAGAAATTAGCCAGTTCGGGGTTCCCAGTTTGAGCATGAGCAGAAAAAGGTCATTTGTACCGAGAGACAGGTTGGTTTTTAATTTCACTGAGATAAGCATCTGTAATGCTATGATTATTCATGGATCCTTATAAATGGTGCCTGCCAGTACATCCACCTGACAGCAAGCCTGGTATTTAGCAATGTTAACAGAAAAAGTTTGTTAATGTATTCAAAACAGCACAATGAAATATATGTTTTCCAAGGTGTTGATTGACGAACCATTCTGGTCACTTCATCTACACAGGTTCATTCTTTGTTAGAATACGAGTTCCATAAATTGCTATGTTGGGCAAGCTGCTGGATTATGTCACTTTGAATTGAGTGAAGTGCCTAACCAACTGAGAAAAATGAAAGGTCATTTGTACCCATGTGCACATGAGCTATCTCCGAACTGGCTTGTTGAAACACGTCACGTGATAGAGGTTGAACCATGAAAACTGAACGTGAGATCTCTGCGTCCTCTTAGACATTGAACCTTTAGTAGGGCCTTCATTGAATTTCAATTAGAATACAAGCAATATTAGTTAACAATCATTTGTATGTGTGATGTAGAGAGTATGTTATAGCATGTATATTGTAACTGATCCTAGGGAAGCCCGACGAATGATAAAAATAACGCTGAACAAAGTTTACCGTATTGCCTTTATGATATCCTATTGCGTGTCACTCAAATTGGCATGAGTTATGGCAAGCCCTGATACTGTTGCAATAAATAGATCAATTTTTCGTGATCATTTGCCAAAAGTCCATGTCATCGTTCAACTACCGGATAGCAGAAATTACACTTCCCCTCTCTCCGGTACTCAAAATGTGGGACTATTAATCGGATCTGACATTTAAGTCATTGTGCGCGCTTTTGGTTTTGAACAAACCGCTCGAAGTTGAAATTCAATTGACTCTATTCATGACACACAAAACTATACGGCGAGTTCGTTGACAGATTTCATCAAGTTTAGATATAGTACTGTACCAGTTTTATTTTAGCCTAGGGCATCAGTGCCAACGTACATGTATATTCGTTAGCCAGGACATCAAGCCGACACGGTGAGGTTTTATATTTTACCAGAGATCTTTTGATAGCTATCTGTCTGAAGATATGAAACGAATTCAAAGAGGTTAATGTTTACTTACGACACGACTTACAGAGGACATCTTTTCTACCAAACGCAATCACTGGCCTTACTGCTGAAATTAGCTCTTCCTTTACAATATTGACAACACTTCATATATGATTTCATGTGCATTTGAGGTGTAGGACCATGAGAGGAATAAGGTGATAAGTGTACCTAAATACTGTTGTGGTTGAAACACATTGCATCATTTAGGCACTGTGACCTGCAGTGCGCGGTAAGGGAAACAAAACGAAAAAAAAAAAATGATCACGAATATTTGTCAGGGTTCTCGAAACTGGGCTAACATTGGTCATGGTTGAAATCCTTATGTTACAGTAGATAAATTAGTTCTATGTAGAAGGAGAAAAAGTTGTAAAATATCATTTCTGTACCAAATATTCACATTCAGTGAAATGAGGGTTGAGGAAAATATAACATAGCCTCGTTTGGAAAAGGTCAATGGTGAATATCGTGTAGACATAACTTTTCGATCCATAACTTTTGTTAAAAATAAAAATCTGAATTGGGACACTGCCACTTTTTTGCACCCTATAAAGTGGTAAATTGAGATAAGGAAGTCTCACTTAATCACTAGATTTGAAAACAATGAATAAAGATGAGTAATGATAAAAATTATGTCATCTACACATTTTTATCCTCAAACTCCGGATCATTTAGCAGTTATGATTAATCATCTTCAAGGGAAGAGTGTAGCTTAAGATCAAAGCAGTCGTGTGAACCATGCACATTTAAGCACAAATTCGCGGTTTCTGGGCGTTTGATATGCATGCACCACGATAAATGTATTGTGCATTCCAAACATAGCCGACATGATAAAAACAGCTTTAAACATCCAACGTTCTATTACTGGATCAGCCAAAACAGAGTGATAGTGCCAGCAGAGCTATTGTTAGCGTAATGTGACACAACTTGGATTTCATAAACTTTGGCAGTGAACGTTGTTTGACGTCAAAATAACCCAATGACAGTTACAAATAGCAAGCATAGTAGCAAGTACGTGTCACTATGTCAAAAAATTCCTATTATAGATAATGTACTCAGAGTATTATTGATATTAGGGTCGGTGCATGTGAACAAACACACAAACACACACACACACACACACACACACACACAGAACAGTGCAGTCGGAATTGAATGGAAGTGGAAAGATCCCTAAGTCAAGTTAAAGGGATGGTATAATTTTGGTTGAGACCTATAGGTTTCTTACAATTTTTTGGTGAGAAAACGAGAAACTTTTATATGAAAGAGCATGTAATTTCACAAGGACTTCAATGTTTATCAAATGAAAATTAGTTTTGACATGGCTGAGATATCCAAAACAGAGATATCTAATGAAAGATGGGACCCACCTTTTATTACGATTGCACTGTTTTACTTTTTTATGTCTCAGCTGATGCAAACTGATTTTCATCAAATAAACATTGAATTCTCCTCAGAATGTTATGCTCTATACTATTTCATAAATGGTTTCTTGGTATCTGGTTAAAAGAGTTTAAAGCCCAGTCCTCATCTCCACCAATACTATACCATCCATTTAAAGTTGACAACGACAGTATAATCCAGCAAAAAACAAATGAAAAAAAAAATCAAAATCGAAAGGGGGGAAAAGTTGCGTTTTAGAGGATCGATATGCAGTGCAACTGCATGTTGTCTTCTATTCATTCATAAAGCGTTGATCATAACTAATTTGGCCAAAAGAATATCTAAATATTTGTCATATATTTTACAATTATGTCTCTACTTTTTTTTTTCTTCAGATCACTTGGATGAGCAAAAGAACAAAACAGAAAAAACCCTTCCAAACCAAGATCCTGCCTGTGACATCTTCTGTCAACGGCTATCTAAGTATTGATATAATTAACAGAAGACGTTACAATGCACCTTCCCTTTGACTGATCATAACTAGCATGTGTTCCTGAAATGTCATTGTCAATAATGAGTATCTTAGCAATTGAATGAGTGACAAGAAAGGCTATCGGCGCGTCTAAGTGATCTGAAGACTGATAGAAGAAAAAATATCATAAAATACTTGATACGTATTTAGATATTATTTTGGCCACATTATTGGTCCTAAGTGATGTTGAGGATATCACAAATCAAGAGAAGTCAACGTGCTTTTGCATAGTTCCTTTAACGTGTCATATGTTTTCAAACATATTTATTGCTTAATATCGAAATTACATGAGATACCGATGCCACCAACTCAAAAATCTTCTGCTGATATCCACAAACATTTTAAAGTCAAATTCCTTTTATGAAATTGCATTAAAAAGTTGTTTTTATTGCAGCTACGTGGAATTCCAAGAAATGTAAGGTAGTATAATATACTGAGTTACTGCGAAGTGTAACAGTATTATAACGGAAAGATGTTACATCCGTTCTCTTGACAATGCAAATGATCATCGGTGTTTCAGCCATGTATGGTACCGGACACCTCCTACTAGCTAGCCGGTGCTGCGTTGGGAATCCTCATACAGCACAATATTGACATCTTCCTACACTTTCCGAACAATTTCTCAACGCTAATGAGAGTTATGAGTATCTATTTCACCATCAATGCCAAGCGTAACAGAATAATCCCACGCAACTTCTTTTTTTTTTTTTTTTTTTTTTTTGCTCTCATTTACTCCAGATTTTTTTCTTTTCAATAATGCATATCAGAATGAAACAGCTCCTTCATAATTGGAATGACTGTGCAATTTAAAGACCGCCAACCTCGGTTTGAGATTGTAAAGTTTGTCGTTCAAAAAAAGAAAAAAAAAAAGGTAATCATAAGAGCTGCGATTTACGTCAATGTTATCATCGCAGGCTTCTCGTCATAGTCACATGTTTCAAGTCCAAGTCCCAGCTTAGCTGCAGCTCCCTTTGAACCATATTAACCCATTACCAACATCGCTTTGTATGAAAAGTAGTCCCTGAATCACGGCGACTTTGCGAGGGATTAACCGAAGAATAACAGCTGCTCATCAAGAAGAGTGGAGGTGAGACGAGATTGGAGGAAATGTGTTAGAAAAGAAGAGGAAATTGAAAAATTAGAAGGAAAGGTTGTCTGCAAAACCGTTTATTTTGTCTACTCTTTTATGCGCTTAAAGAGCTGAAATTCAGCTGTTAACACCCCTACACACTCTATACCCCAAGCACACGCTTTGTCATGTTTAACGTCATTTCAATTGACTATCGAACGTTGTTCTCTGCTGTGCATGTATGATACTGCCACATTGACGGTACATCAAAAACCATTTCGATGGCCTATAATAAATACTCTCATCGTTTAGTGCCGATCTCGTATTCGACACTTGACATGTCATCTGCAACCACTAAGGACATAATAAGGAACTGTCGCGCCTGAATTTGTCACGCGAACAAAAGTATTATAGCAAGTTGAGCAGGCACTGCTATAACGTAAAACTAAGGAAAAAGCGTTCCATGTGAGCAACAACTTATAGACGCTATCTTCAGAATGGAAAGTCACTTGAAGCGAAGTTCAACCGAGGTCATCATCAGAAAGATTGGTGAACAGAAGGTTAAAAAGTGACATCGTTATAATGATGCACTTTGAAACTCCCCATTCCCTGCCAGTAAAAGGAGGGATAAAGATTTTGATATCCCCCTCCCCCACACACACATTATGAACCCTGGTTCAAATGACAAATAGCATGCATCCTGTATACTAACACTATATTCACTGGAAGTATTCGCCTACCGATATGTGAGAACACAGCTCACATGATTTTGACACCGGTAGAAACGCTGGCCAACATTTTAATCACCCATCTTTGCATCCCATTGTTGCTATGTGGCGTTGCTACGCGGTACACCTACACAAATCCCGAAATTAGCTCAAGTGGATTAGGTAGTAAATTAGCGTATTCGGTTTTTACAGCTCACACCGAAGGATTTTTTTTTTTCTTTAAAAGGCTTGGCCTGTTATTATAGTTTACGCATGTTGGCTCTTTATCATCATGTGAATCTTGAGAGTGATGATGACTGTATTTGGCGGTGGTGTGTGTGTGTGTGGGGGGGGGGGGGTAGGGGAAGGGAGTTGTTAGTTGATCCGTAACATTGATTAGCGGTCATGTATAGTGGTTTTTTTTTTCCTTAATTGAATTCAATTCAAGTTTATTTCACATCTTTAAAAAGAAATACAGCATAAAGAAAAAAAAAAGAAAAGGTACGACATATGGATCACATATCGTATTTGACGTAAACAAACATAAAACTTAAACATAAATGAAACACAATGCAAAGTAGCACTACACAAAAAAATACAGGGAAATAATGTCAGATGACATCATAATTGTCTGGCACACACACAAAGCGCAGCAGATGTGGGGGATTAGCAAAAGCCATTGACCTACCAAGGCTAATCCTTTTTTATTGCTTTTGTTTCATTCTGCTGTAAACATTAACAAATACAGCAAGCTAAAGAGTCACAACAACAACAACAACAATAACAAGTAATACACGTACGAACAACATACAATAAGCTTATATGTATATAAACTTACAATATATTGCATATCACTCTTTCTGTATAATAAATATACACTTCCTTTTAAAATCATCTAAAATGGAACACTGTCTAAACATTATCTAACATACTATTCCAAATTACGGGACCTTTTATAAGAAATCACTGTTCTCGAAAAATTATATCTATAAAAAGGAGTATATATTCTATGAGAATATCTGGTTACATACATACATCAGAATTATATATATGAAATAATCGTTAAAATATCATGTAATAACTCTTTGGTGAGAGAATTCATCAATGAAGCAGTCTGAAATTTGTTGATACTACATGAATATCAAATAAGTGCAGCTTTAAAAACAATTCTTCAGTATGTAACAAATGATGTAATACGCGATACGCAATACTTACCTTTTTAGATAAAGTTTCAAAAGCTACTGATCAATTTCATCATACAATCGGCGTTTTCCTGGACTACTCCAAGGCCTTTGATACCATTGACCACAATATACTTTTTTAAAAAAAATAAATTATCACATTATGGTATCCGAGGAAAGGCCTTGGAGTGGTTCAGGAGTTACCTTTCTAACCGTAAGCCATTTGTTTATGTTAATGGACATACATCTGTCATGCAAAATGTTAATTGTGGAGTGCCTCAAGGAAGTTTGCTTGGACCTCTTTTATTTATCCTTTACATTAACGACATGCCGAATTCATCAAGTATTCTTTCCTTTCTATTATTTGCTGATGATTCTAACGGTTTTTTTTTTGTCACATTCTGATCCTAATATGTTAATTGATGTTTTAAATGTTGAATTGGATAAATTACTTCAATGGATAAGAGCAAATAAATTGTCCATAAATATTAAAAAAAAAAACTAAATGTATGATTTTCAGTAACTCTTTAGAAAATGTACCTAGGAATGTATATCTGAATGACACAGTTATCGAAGAAGTTTCTTCAATCAAATTCTTAGGTTTGATTATTGACCGTAAACTTACTTGGAATTTACATATTGATTCCATAAGCCGTGTTATTTCAAGAAATATAGGTGTTATAAATAAAGTTAAATTTTGTTTACCCACAAATGTTCTTTTAATGTTATATTCATCTCTGATTTTACCTTATTTGAATTATGGTATACTCGCCTGGGGAAACACACATTCTTCTCATTTGGAAAGACTACTTTTGTTACAGAAAAAAGCTCTTCGCATTATTTGCAATGAATCGTGGGGAAGTCATACTGATGTGTTATTTCATGAAAACAAAATCTTAAAAGTTAAGGATTTGTATTTTTTACACCTAGGACAATTCATGTACAAACTTACCAATAATTCTCTCCCATTTTTGTTTGAGTCCATGTTCACTAAAAATAGATCTGTTCATTTTAATCCTACCCGGCAATCCAATTCATTTCATTTGCCATTAACTAGGACTATGTTTGCTAAATCTATGTTTTCTTTTACTGGCCCCAAATTTTGGAACAATCTCGATATTAGTATGAAACAAGTCCTAAGTTTAAACACATTCACATTTAAACTGAAGAAGTTGTTCATAAATTGTTATATAGTTGAATGAGTTATATTTTAATTAGCCTTAATTTTGAGCTCTCTTTTATATTCGTTATACTCATTCTTTTCTTTTATCTATTCCTTTCCTACATTATGTACATATACCTCGGTGATCCACCGCGCAATGTGCCTCGCGTGTGCTGGTATAGACCTTTCATCTCTTCTCCTTTCTCGCCTTTCCCTATCCTCTTGTCTCTTTCTGTTTCTTCTTTCAAAATAATTTCCTCGTTTCCTCTTTTTCCTTTACTGTGTTTTGTTTTTCTCTCTCTATCTTTCTCTCTACAAGAGAGGTTGCTTGTGTTTGTTTGTCCGTCTGTTTGTTTGTTTGTTTGTTTATATGTATAGGTCTGTATGTGTTGTACACCTTTTATATTATGTCTAGCTAATTGCTTTTTGATGTTATTTAGTCTTTTTGTCTACGAGGAGACTGCAAAATACAAGCTTAGCTTTTTAGCATGTCTCCTCCATTTCCTGCAACTTTAGTTTCAATTCAATTTTCATTGTTTACTTTGCTTTTGTGATGCGTAGTATTGTCAACTTCACGTATTTTTCTTTGTTACTACATTGCATTGATGTTGTGTTATTTTGTGTATGAAAATGTTGTTGGAAATGAAATAAATGAAATGAAATGAAAAAAAAATGAAATGATGTGAAGTTTAAAAAGTTTCTGCAGTAAATATATTGCATAATTACCCCATACAATATTACAATATGATAAACGAGATGAAATCATACTATCATATATATATATTTACTGATATTTTCAATGGTAATAAATGTTTCACATTATTCAATATCAAATTATTTCTTTTATATTTTAAAAGAAATATGATCAATAATTATGGTCTTTCTAACTTTAACATTCATCAATATTAACACCCCAAAATCCAATACATCTTTCAATCTCAGCATCATTAATATATAATATTTATTGAATTTGCATCAATATTTACATTCCGCATTCCGAGACTTCAAAAAAATCACATAATTTGTCTTTACATAATTCATCTGCACTTTGTTAGCTAGAAAACATGATTGCACTTTTCCCATTTCAGTATTGACAAGCTGATTAGACACTGCAACATTTTTCCAGGTAAAAACAGGCTGGTGACATCAGCAAATAAAATTACAGATAGAATATCACTTACAAATCATTGATATACATTAAAAACAATAGTGGTCCAAAACTTGAAACTTGAACGCCAACAGATATATCTCTAAATTGTGAACTAACATTATCTATACAAAACAATACAAAATATTGCTTTTTATCACTTAGATAAATCTGAAACCATTTCATCATTGTACCCAGTATACCATAAAAACTATGTCATCAAGTAAAATAAAATGAACAATGCCATCAAAAGCTTTTGATAACTAAAAAAAAAATCCAACTATTATTAATTTATGTTCAAAAGTTTATCTACAAAATATTTTTTTTATTTTTCTTTCATATACTATTTTTCTAATATTTCTCTAGAAATCAATGAAGTAGAGACAGGTCTCCGATTATTTACAGATGTTTTATTGCCATTCTTAAAAACTGGTATCACTTTGGATATTTAATGCACTTTGAAACTGCCCTGTTCAATAGAAGTATTGAAAATATTGTACTGAGGAACACAATTACATCAATACAAATCATTACTACTTTTGTGTAAAATCCATCATACCCTGCCGATTTATTTACATCAAATTTTGGAACTACATCTAAAACATCTGAAATTATTATAGGACTCAAAAGACAACGAATCACTAACCTTCCAACGCAAGTATATATTTCAAAGGAATCATTTTCAGATCTGCATAAATTTGTATTATGTGAATCTCTTTTCCAATTTTACTAAAAACAAAAATAATTAAACACATTCCTTGTTTCTTTTTTTACCTGTGATAAACTTACCCTCAAACTCAGTTTCATTTAATGCTACTTTCTCTTTTTTTTTTTCTTATGTAATATTTCATCTATGACTATCCAAGTGGTTTTCGCATCATTCAGAGCAAGGCATGTTTAAATTTGATATCATATTAGCTTCGTTTTGCTGTCTAATCATACTGTTTACTTTATTTCTATTCTGTTAATACAGTTTTCTTCAACTACAATTGGGTTTCTTGAATGTTTCCTAAACAAGACATATTTTCGTTTACACATTTTTTTTTTTATTTCTGCAGTTAACCATGGTTTTACATGTATATTTTTCCTTTTGTACAGGCGTCATCTCCACTAACACCGAGCTTTCACCCGACAGCAAGTGTTGGCTCTAATCCTTATAGCATGCAGCGGGTACTGCTTTATTATTCAAATTCATGAAATTCTTCCGTCGAGATGTTTTTCATTGCAACTGATTGACAAATTGCCCTACATCGACGTAAATAAGCACTGAATTGATCAGCGTTTTAGTATATAGTAGCCATGATAAAAAATCATGGGCGTACATACTCGAGCAGGATTCGAACCTACGACCTCCTGATCACCAGACAGGCGTCATCTCCACTAGACCATCTCGACGGAAGAATTTTGTGAATTTGAACATGAAATACATTTTACAAGGTGATACATTTATCAATTCCTGTATTCATTCGTTCATTTCTTTTTCTATTCAACTATCAAACAATTTGAAAGGACAAATCACTATGTATGATGCAAATCATAGATAAAAAATGTAACGAAAAAAGAACAATACACAAGAGTGTGTGGTTAGCGTTATAATAATCAATTGCTTCAAACTCACCCTTAGCTGAAGCATTATTTTGATGATTGTCATATGTTGAAAATGTTAAAATACTTGCATATGTTTATTGTGTTGTAAATTGTGTGTGTTTAGAATGATGAAACAGTATAATCTTCCAATGCCTGATCTTATACAAATTCAAATTGGCTATATTTTGCCCAATTTTTTAATATTGTGAACCGGTTTTTGATAGTGGACTTACTTTGATACAGGTAGAAAGTTTAGAGGGAACGGGGGAAAATGTGTGTGAAATATTTCTTGGTAGAAATTGCATTGATTAGGAAAATGTTCTTATACAGTGTAAATCGTAACTTAGAAAACTTATATATCCGCAGTATGTGTATTCCGTTTCATGTAGTTTGCCAAATCTTAATCAAATCACTCACAATATACAGCTTGATTACCAAAAAAGAAAAATAATTTTA
Organism: Diadema setosum; assembly: GCF_964275005.1. Classification (NCBI taxonomy): domain Eukaryota; kingdom Metazoa; phylum Echinodermata; class Echinoidea; order Diadematoida; family Diadematidae; genus Diadema; species Diadema setosum. The sequence continues at coordinate 30,515,343 of NC_092698.1, read as the reverse complement.
TATCCTTAAGGCATGTGCCAAATGTCTATTCCTTTTGTATTTACTAATTTTATTTACTTATATATATTTATACATATATCTATGTATTCTTACTGTAATCTTAAAGGACAAATTCACCTTTATAGACATGTGGGTTGAGTGAATGCAGCAATATTACTAATACACATCAGTGAGAGTTTGAGGAAAATCGGACAATCCGTTCAAAAGTTATGAATTTTTGAAGTTTCTGCTCAGTCACGGCTGGATAAAAAGACTAGTATAGCTTGTGATGTCACATGTGTACAACGATATAAAGAAAGAATAAAGAAAATTCAACATATTTCCATTTTTCTAACAAAACAAAAGAACACTTCACTTCTCTCTTTCAGAAGGCAACGGAAATAATATTACCCTTAACATATGTCAGTAACCAGTCGAAGAAATGTGCACTTTATCAAAAAAGTAAAGTTTTGTGAAATTCTCTTTTTATTTTCCTTATATCGTTGTACGCATGTGACATCATACACTGTAGAAGTCTTCTCATCCAGCAGTGACTGCGCAGATACTTTAAAAATTCATAATTTTGAACTGATTACCTGATTCTCCTCAAACTTTCACTGATGTGTTCTACTAATATTGCTGCATTCTCTCAATCCTTATTTACATGAAGGTGGACTTCCCCTTTGACATTAATTAATAATTAATTTAACATTAATTCATCTACTAATATTATATACTAATTTCATATATGTACTCAGCAAAAAAAAACCAAATAAATAAATACTTTTTGCAGTGCATATTTTACATAAACTCTTTGTGTTATATACCATATTAAAGGTTATTTAATTGGCTGTCAACCTGGTAGGTTAATGCAAAGGGAATTTTTTTATGCATGAGTGAAGAAATTGTTTTTTTTTTTGTTTGAAAAGATTTTATTTTCTGCATTTCATATTTTCTTTCAGAATAACAAAAATAACAAAGGCAGGTTCAATTACACAAATACAATTCTGAAAATTATTGACATATTACATAGTAAGTCATATTTTGTATGTAAAGACAAATGAAACGTTAAATAACATACAAAATGTTTATATGGCCAATAATGACTTAATTGACAGTACAATATATAATATATACATATGATGCAGAGGGCCGCCGTTATAAGCCGTGCTTGAACAGACGGACAGCCAGAGTTAAATTACCATTTTTTATTGTAGTACTTGAACACTAATACAGATGGGCCATGTTAAAGTGCGTGTAAATCCAGTTTTATACAATTACTTGGTAAACAGGAGTGGTGCCTGTGAGTGCGTGTGCAGGTGATGCAGCGCGAAAGTGTTGATGGTCAGCACTTCTAAGAAAATGATTGGATATGTTATAATATGGGCGAAGGGTCAAGCAGCAAAGTAAAAGAAAAGGAAAAGGGGGTGGACCAAATATTGCCTTGTTGTTGAGTATAAGAGGTACATGTTTAATGATTACTGTACCGTATGATATTGTGCCAAGAAATATTTCTTTGTATTTGCATTAAAGGAATAGAGAGATGTGCACTGTTTTATGTGGAGAGGGAGTGAATTCCAAATATCAGGCCCGTTATGCCGAATTGATTTTTGAGCTAATAGGAGTTTAGGGTTATTCAAATGGAAATCATTACGATGGCGCGTGGGGTAAGCATGGACATCCCTGTTAAGGGAAAATTCGTTTTTGCCTTCCAAGGCACAAAAGTAAAAATTGCATAATTTCACATGTAGTGATTCATTTGCAAATGCCCTTCAAGATAGCAATGATAACAAAAGACAAATTTAACGCAAAGTTTTCGTTGCTTTGTATCTTGTTAATCCTCAACAAAAACACAGTGGGAAACTAAAGAAGGAAATAAGAATTTTCTGCCAACTGATATTCAAATATCATACAGAGTAAAATACAAAGGTGATAAAATGGACTTCATGAAATGGAATTCATGAGAGAAATTCAAGAACTAGCTATAATTTTCAATGTGCTTAATTAGAAACAACATTTGAAATTTCCTCCATTTTTTTTAATATTGCTTTTTTTCCAATGTCATTTGAATTTGGATTTGACAGATTATTCTTCATTTTCTCCATTTTTTGCCTTTCTTTATCTTTGAAGGCTACAAAGACATTATACAGGTCAATGGGTAAATTTCCGCATTAATTTGTGTTTACTATTATGTTAGATTTGTCTTTTGTTCTCATCGTTATATGGAAGGAGAGATACGCATGAATGAGAAATTTGATAGCCAATTGAACTGCCTTTAACGTGGTATATAAAACATTAATGTTTAGCTTAATATTTTATGAGAAATATGAGCTTTAAAAAAGTGTTTACTTTCTTCTTCTTTTTTTTTTGCTGAGTGTATACATCATCACTGTAATTTTACAGATTATTTAACAATGATCTTGTTTTTATGTATTTTCACATTGTAACATGATAATTTCATCTCTTGTGCTGTTAATGATTCTTTGTTCTTCTTATATGAAATTAACCCCAACTATGAAGAAGTAGGAACATTATAATGATGACGAACTTGAAGAACAGAATGATGTAGAAATTTGCGAAAATTCTATAGAAAATTAGGAATAACACAAAAGGTAGAAGAAAAGAAATCGAATACAATAAATAATAAAGAGGCATGGAGAGGCCAGGGATGGAAAGGAGGAAGAGGAATGAGCTATAACAGAGTTAGAAGGATGAGGAAGGAGATTCTTTCTTTATTGTAATTTTACCCCCTTGGGGGTGGGCCGATCCCGGAGGTACTGCAATACCGGGCCAACCCGTGGCCAGGATGGAGCAAGCCCCTATTCCATGGCCTAGGTTCAAAAATCAGTTTAATATACAAGCGACTCGGTGAGTCGCGTTTCAGATATTAAGCTGAAAAGAACAGATACTACACATGATCTTAGCCAAAAGGCCGAGAAGCGATAACGAGTTATGATTATGATTTATATAGATACAGAATGCCAAACATTCAAGTCACAATTACAAACTTGTGGTATTACCAGTTTCTCAGTCGAATATCATTAAATCTCGAGAAAATATCAGTAAATAAACACCATAACCCGTAACCGAAATCATACGAAGAGTCATTTGCATTGCTCTATATTCGCATTCATCGAAAGGTTTTCAATATTTTGAGTAAAAATCATGTCAAAATCGCTGAAACGCGCCGGTACAAATGCCCAACTTGTGTGTGCAGCCTTGCTGCACGCAACGAGCCAAAGCACTGTAGGTCTACACTTTACACGTAGATCTACACACACACACACACACACACACACACACACACACACACACACACATTATTTCATATGCAAATGAGAAATGCGGATATATTATTACCCTTTGTACTGCTCGACAAGCAGCCGCATGCATGACGCACACGTGGCCGCACAGCTCTTACTTATACATGCGTGTCAATCCGTATGTAGCTTGTGTGCGTGCGATCCGGCTCAATTCATATAGTATTTCGAACATTTTTTTTTTTTTTTTTTTTTTTTTTTTACGCAGTAAACACTAGTTAAATACTACACGTACTACAGAGAGTGATTTCAAGTTTGGTGCTAGCTCAGCACCATAGCACCGGCGATGAAACCGAACTTGAAGTCAGTATGTGTAGGGAGGTTGACCTCAAAATTATGACGTATTTCCGGTTGCTGGTGGTGGGCTCGGTGTTGAATGTCGTAAGCTGAACCAAGCTTTTTTATGCATGAGTGAACACATTCGTTTATGCCTTCCAAGGCACAGAAGTAAAAATTGCATAATTTCACATGTAGTGATTCATTTGCAAATACCCTTCAAGATAGCAATGATAACAAAAAAAAAAAACAATTTTAATGCAATGAGAGACATGACTTAATATATAGCAAAAGTTTTCGTTCCCTTGTATCCTTTTAATACCTCAAAGAAAAACACAGTGGGAAATTAAAAAAGGAAATAAGAATTTTCTGTCAACTAAAATTCAAATATCATACAGAGTAAAATGCAAAGGTGGTAAAATGGACAGTTTTTTTTTTATTTCATTCTTTTGGATTAGGGAATTAAGAATTCATGAGACAAATTCAAGAACTAGTTATAACTTTCAATGTCCTTAATTAGAAACATCATTTGAAATTTCTACCATTTTTGTTAATATTGCTTTTTTCCAATGTCATTTGAATTTGGATTTGACAGATTATTTTTCATTTTCTCCAACATTTTTTGCCTTTCTTTATCTTTGAAGGCTACAAAGACATTATACAAGTCAATGGGTAAATTTCGGTATTAATTTGTGTTTACTATTATGTTAGATTTGTCTTTTGTTCTCATCGTTATATGGAAGGGCAGATACGCATGAATGAGACATTTTCAATTTTTGCAATTTTTCTTTTGTGCCTTTGAAGAGAAAAACATACGTTCACTCATGCGTAAAGTTTCCCTTTTCACACGTACCAGGTTGATAGCCAATTGAACTGCCTTTAACGTGGTATATAAAACATAAATGTTTAGCTTAATATTCTATGAGAAATATGAGCTTTAAAAAGTGTTTACTTTCTTCTTCTTCTTTTTTTTTTTTTTTTTTTTTGCTGAGTGTATACATCATCACTGTAATTTTACAGATTTAACAATGATCTTGTTTTTATGTATTTTCACATTGTAACATGATAATTTCATCGCTTGTGCTGTTAATGATTCGTTGTTCCTCTTATAGGAAATTAACCCCAACTATGAAGAAGTAGGAACATTATAATGATGACGAACTTGAAGAACAGATGTTGAAATTTGCGAAATTCTATAAAGAATGAGGTGTAACACAAAAGGTAGAAGAAAAGAAATCGAATACAATGAATAAGAAAAGAGGCATAGAGAGGCCGGGGATGGAAAGGAAAAGAGGAATGAGCTATAACAAAGTTAGGAGGATGAGGACGGAGATTCTTTCTTTATTGTAATTTTACCCCCTTAGGGGTGGGCCGATCCCGGAGGTACTGCAATACCGGGCCAACCCGTGGCCAGGATGGAGCAAGCCCCTATTCCATGGCCTAGGTTCAAAAATCAGTTTAATATACAAGCGACTCGGTGAGTCGCGTTTCAGATATTAAGCTGAAAAGAACAGATACTACACATGATCTTAGCCAAAAGGCCGAGAAGCGATAACGATTTATGATCATGATTTATATAGATACAGAATGCCAAACATTCAAGACACAATTAGAAACTTGTGGTATTACCAGTTTCTCAGTCAAATATCATTAAATCTCAAGAAAATATCAGTAAATAAACACCATAACCCGCAACCGAAATCATACGAAGAGTCATTTGCATTGCTCTATATTCGCATTCATCGAAAGGTTTTCAATATTTTGAGTAAATATCATGTCAAAATCGCTGAAACGCGCCGGTACAAATGCCCAACTTGTGTGTGCAGCCTTGCTGCACGCAACGAGCCAAAGCACTGTAGGTCTACACTTCACACGTAGATCTACACACACACACACACACATTATTTCATATGCAAATGAGAAATGCGGATATATTATTACCCTTTGTACTGCTCGACAAGCAGCCGCATGCATGACGCACACGTGGCCGCACAGCTCTCACTTATACATGCGTGTCAATCCGTATGTAGCTTGTGTGCGTGCGATCCGGCTCAATTCATATAGTATTTCGAACATTTTTTTTTTTTTTTTTTTTTTTTACGCAGTAAACACTAGTTAAATACTACACGTACTACAGAGAGTGATTTCAAGTTTGGTGCTAGCTCAGCACCATAGCACCGGCGATGAAACCGAACTTGAAGTCAGTATGTGTAGGGAGGTTGACCTCAAAATTATGACGTATTTCCGGTTGCTGGTGGTGGGCTCGGTGTTGAATGTCGTAAGCTGAACCGAGCTTTTTTATGCATGAGTGAACACATTCGTTTATGCCTTCCAAGGCACAGAAGTAAAAATTGCATAATTTCACATGTAGTGATTCATTTGCAAATACCCTTCAAGATAGCAATGATAACAAACAAAAAAACAATTTTAATGCAATGAGAGACATGACTTAATATATAGCAAAAGTTTTCGTTCCCTTGTATCCTTTTAATACCTCAAAGAAAAACACAGTGGGAAATTAAAAAAGGAAATAAGAATTTTCTGTCAACTAAAATTCAAATATCATACAGAGTAAAATGCAAAGGTGGTAAAATGGACAGTTTTTTTTATTTCATTCTTTTGGATTAGGGAATTAAGAATTCATGAGACAAATTCAAGAACTAGTTATAACTTTCAATGTCCTTAATTAGAAACATCATTTGAAATTTCTACCATTTTTGTTAATATTGCTTTTTTCCAATGTCATTTGAATTTGGATTTGACAGATTATTTTTCATTTTCTCCAACATTTTTTGCCTTTCTTTATCTTTGAAGGCTACAAAGACATTATACAAGTCAATGGGTAAATTTCCGTATTAATTTGTGTTTACTATTATGTTAGATTTGTCTTTTGTTCTCATCGTTATATGGAAGGGCAGATACGCATGAATGAGACATTTTCAATTTTTGCAATTTTTCTTTTGTGCCTTTGAAGAGAAAAACATACGTTCACTCATGCGTAAAGTTTCCCTTTTCACACGTACCAGGTTGATAGCCAATTGAACTGCCTTTAACGTGGTATATAAAACATTAATGTTTAGCTTAATATTCTATGAGAAATATGAGCTTTTAAAAAGTGTTTACTTTCTTCTTCTTTTTTTTTTTTTTGCTGAGTGTATACATCATCACTGTAACTTTTACAGATTATTTAACAATGATATTGTTTTTATGTATTTTCACATTGTAAACATGATAATTTCATCTCTTGTGCTGTTAATGATTCATTATTCTTCTTGTATGAAATTAACCTCAACTATGAAGAAGTAAGAACATTATTATGATGACGAACTTGAAGAACAGATGCAGAAATTTGCGAAATTCTATAGAAAATGAGGAATAACACAAAAGGTGGAAGAAAAGAAATCGAATACAATGATTAATAAAGAGGCATGGAGAGGCCGGGGATGGAAAGGAAAAGAGGAATGAGCTATAACAAAGTTAGGAGGATGAGGACGGAGATTCTTTCTTTATTGTAATTTTACCCCCTTAGGGGTGGGCCGATCCCGGAGGTACTGCAATACCGGGCCAACCCGTGGCCAGGATGGAGCAAGCCCCTATTCCATGGCCTAGGTTCAAAAATCAGTTTAATATACAAGCGACTCGGTGAGTCGCGTTTCAGATATTAAGCTGAAAAGAACAGATACTACACATGATCTTAGCCAAAAGGCCGAGAAGCGATAACGATTTGTGATTATGATTTATATAGATACAGAATGCCAAACATTCAAGACACAATTACAAACTTGTGGTATTACCAGTTTCTCAGTCGAATATCATTAAATCTCGAGAAAACATCAGTAAATAAACACCATAACCCGTAACCGAAATCATACGAAGAGTCATTTGCATTACTCTATATTCGCATTCATCGAAAGGTTTTCAATATTTTGAGTAAAAATCATGTCAAAATCGCTGAAACGCGCCGGTACATATGCCCAACTTGTGTGTGCAGCCTTGCTGCATGCACGCAATGAGCCAATGCACTGTGCACTTTACACATAGGTCTACACATACAGAGAGAGAGAGAGAGAGAGAGGACGTTCATTATTTCATATGCAAATGAGAAATGCGGATACAATAATAGCCTTTGTACGGCTCGACGAGCACACGTGGCCGCACAGCTCATACTACATGCGTGTCAATCCGTATGCAGTTTGCGTGCGTGTGATGCGGCTCCATTCATATAGTATTTCGAACATTTTTTACGCAGTAAACACTCGTTAAATACTACACGTACAACGTTACTACAGAGGGTGATTTCAAGTTTGGTGCTAGCTTAGCACCGGCGATAAAACCGAACTTGAAGTCAGTCGGTGTAGGGAGGTTGACCTCAAAATCATGACGTATTTCTGGTTGCTGGTGTTGGGCTCGGTGTTAGCATGTAGTTAGCTGAACCGAGCTCCGCCGTTTGTGTTAGCACTTTAGGTGCTTTTTCCCCATTGACTGACACTAGCCCCTAGGGATTATCATCTTTTTTTATTTCTAGTTCGGTGCTGATGTTAGCGTTGCCGTGCGAGGCCCGCATTCACTTCCGTAATAGATGCACGTTTTACGTGCAAAGTCAATGGTAATGGTCTCCCACGTAACGTACACGAACACTCCAGACATGGCTGCTTTATCTGAGCCTGGGAGCAAATTTAAGATCGTTGTTTTTCAAAAAAAAAAGGAATGAAATTTGTGTCATTTCAATTTGTCTTCCCCATTATGAGTCTATAAAACTAAGCAGTTGTGGCTACATCTGTTAATATTTAACTGTAAATGACGCGAAATCATTTTTTCGTCGCGCTATTCCCATGGACTTCGCGGTGCTGTGGTTGCAACAACTAGCAGCTGACGATTGATGATTGTGATCGGTGTTTATCGGTATTTATCAGCGTTTATCGGTATTTATCGGTAGTTATTTCATACATGTGAATTTTCCAGGAAGGCTTAGGAAAAGCGCAGTGCTATTTTGGATTATGTTAATTTGCAACAGTTGAGTAGGGAAGGCATTCTTTTTGGTATTGATTTGCCAGACAAAGGAAAAGCCAAACTAGTTAATCACGTTATAATTTTGGTGAAGAAATTACTGGGTTGTTTGTTTGGTGTTTTGGGTTTTGTGTGTGTGTGTGTGTAAAAAAAAAAATAACACACCGCCAACGGAGTATTTGATTAAAAGTTTTTGAGAACAGAATAAGTCATAAGAAAAAAAAAAGTTCACAATCACACGCAGTACGTTTCCAATACATATGGAAAAGTGTGAAAACTGGAAAAAAAAAATCTATGAGTTTCTGTTTTGGTTTGGTTTTAGTAGGACCTATTGCACTTCCACCAGGAAATGCCTTTCGACGCATGTTTGTAAGTACATACTTGGTGTTACAAAAAAAAAAAGAAACATTCTCCATTTTGTATCCTTATAGTTCAAAACCTGTGTGTATCAGATAACACGGACGTTGATGTGAGTAATAGCTGAATAGAGTGCAATTTTGTTGGAGGTAATTAAAAATAAAAGTATAAATTAATTTCATTAAATTCAATATTGATTTTTAAGTTAGGGTTCAGAGTTTGCTCTATTTACAACCCACTGTACAAATTTATTTTAACTTTGCACAGGGTCAATTGGTGTGTATGGGAGTGTGTGGTGAAAACGCAGACAATGGCCGAGGTTTGAATGCTTTATCATTAAATTTATTCATGAGGAATTTAGTCTTTATTCATCCTGAAATGTAGTGCATGCAAGTACATGGAAGCATGTGCTTACTTTTTTTTTTTTCATGTGCATCCAGTTTACCTTTTACCACGAATTCAGACATAAAAGCATTTAATGTGCCTTGGAGCAAGAGACCAGAAGCCTAGTCAGCAAAGCTCTAAAAAGGTGGTATTCATGTCCATTGTTCACTGTCTTTGTAAGCACACACTCAAATTCTGGAACCTAACTTTATATAATATTTTATATAGCAATGTTCATGGTTTTAAAAAAATACCCCCCAAAAAAAATAAAATCTCTGACAATACCATACTCTACGATACTATAAATATGAAAAAAGAAGGAAAGAAAGAGAAATAAAAGTAAAGTTTCAGCTCGATATGAGCGCTATTATCATTGCTTAAACGAAGTGAGAAAAAACATGTGAGTGAGGTCTATACCCAGATTTCGCAACATTAGTTTCTCATCGAGAGTATAGTGTTAGTAGTAGTAGTGTTTGTAAATCATGCAGGTTCGTTGTATCAGCTTGTCGATAACATTATTTGTCGCAAATGTAGCTTGATACAGTGGCAGCCTAATTCTTGAAGATATTCGTATGAATATAGCTTGAAGGTCTCATTCTCTTGAAAGTCATTAAGCAGTAATCGATCAGCTGTTATACAGACGATGTATTTTCATTGAGCCAAAATATCAAAGGCTGTAAAAAAGTTGTTGTAAAAAAAAGAAGAAGCCAAATAACAATTTTTTTTTTCATTTCCCATTTGTAAGACAAGATGGCTGGATTGCCCATACTCAGCTGCAATATCATAGTGCTGCTGGTCTACCATGGGGTCCAGTTGTATAAACTTTGGGCGGACTACTTCACTGGGTAAAACATTACCCTGCTGTTTGCGATGACCGAATGAAGCGGGATCTTTTTAGACGTGCGTATGAGAGTTGTGAGTTGTCAAAAGTCAAATGCGCTTTATATTGACAGATCATTTATGGAAACTTACATTATGTCAAAGGGATGTCACGATAGAAACTTCTGTAGATGATGAAGTGTCAATTACTCATCTATTTTTATTAATTCAAATGACTGATTTAGAGAATCGTTTGAATAATGAAAGCGCCCACACGCGCACATCATTATTACATGCGCGACCATAAACCAGGGAGGTGAGAGTCTCACCTCCCTGCATAAACCATGCATGCAGAGCGATTACTTCTGGGAAAGTTCCCCCATCAGCGCACTGTTGCATTATGAGCTTTTTAAGAAGCGACAACTGGATATGATGAATGATGGAAGAATCAACTGCTCATTCATTTTTACTTATAAAGAAAATCAATTTCATTCTAGACATGCAAGTAATGAAAGTAATCTATATTTTATGCATGTATGTACGTATCATCAGTATACCTGCGTGAACGTAAAGCAAGCAGAGCAGTCTGTATCATCATACTGAGGGAGAAAAAAAAATGAACTCAGAGATGTCAGTTTTTTTCTTGTCTCTTTTTCTCTAAACACAAAAAGGCGAAGGGTAAATATGACGCACTGTCCCATCATACAAACGAAACAACCTATTTTGAGTTGTCCGTCAAATTATTATGAGCTGGTTCACTGATATTCAGGATATGACGATTATTCGTTGAGTTCCCTCAAATTTTCGTCTATCCATTGCTTTCATGTCACTGTCATGCGGTAGCGGACCACTTCACCAGGTTTGTATAATGCAATACTATTTTCTGTTAAGTGAAGTGGGATCGTTTACCAACGAAAGCAATGTCTATGTCAACCGTATATCTAACACGGATATTTGTCATTGTTTTGTACTAATATGCTGTTTCTGCACTCCAAGCTTCCATTGATATCTTTCTATCACTTTATGCTTTCTCAGCGCTTAGAGATTATAGTACTGCAAGAATCGAGCATCATTTATTCAGGATTGATTACTTGACTGACATTAGCCAGAAACTGATAACACTTAGTTTCACTTATGGAACTAACTTGTATTTAGTAAAACAACAAGATTAATAACTTAAATCAGCCGAAAAAAAAAAAGAAAATCTTCACAGATATTCTGAAAAAAAGGTTAAATGATACAGAAAGGAAGACACCAACGGATTACCACTATCTATGCTCATCGCTTTGTGGCTTAATCCTGTGACTATCGAGTCAACGTCACACACCCTTGGCAAGAGATTCTCAGAGATAAAGTCAAGAAGTGTTGTTTGAATTAGAAAAGAGATTAACGACAATAAAACATTAACGATAATGCAGTTCCCCGCTGTTCGATACCACCATGCAGAACAAGGATATCAAGTCTCGAATTTACATGGTGCTGGAATGCGGAAACGCAAAACTACGAAACGCGGTGATGCTCACAGCATCACAGAACAATAAAACCTGTTACGTCGTCATCAAACACGAAGAGATATTGTGAAGGACAAGTGGAATGATTTCCTCATGAGGCAGTCCGCTAGGTCGGTGCTGCTGTCGCTCCGACGGAAAGATTTTCTAAGAGTCACACAGAATGTGACGGACCAATCAAAACCACTCGACAAGGAAATACAAAGCTAGCAAAGGAGCGATGAATGGCTATGGCGATCAGTAACTGAAGACGAAAATATATCGCGACACAATAGTTTTGACTAAGCAGAGAGCAACACCCAAACTACCATAAATTGGATTTATGTGATAATTACTTAAACGTTTTATTCAAGGCGACGGAAACCAACAAATATTTGTTGATCGAAACAGGATGAGAAAAGATCAGTGAGATACAGGATAAGCAGACAGGATTCGCGCAAGCATTCATGAAGCCGTGATCAGACGTCGACCGTCGACAGACACGAAATGCGAGAAGAAGTGGAAATGCGGCATTGATCCGTCGTCGGAGTCTAGAGACTAGCTTGTCGAGAAACCGTCATTGATCCCGTTTTCGCGGGGACTGCGAGCTGACAGAAATCCGACAGAAATGAAGGAGACGGCTCTTACCAAAAGTCTGTGGAATAAACTGTTCCTACTCAATGTTCTGCTGATGTCCCCTCATCCCTGCGTCGCGGATTCGAGCGAAGCAGATACAATCGCGTGAGTATAATCTGAAGAATAAATCTATTTCTCATAAGATTTCTCACACTTAAAAAATTAATCTCTTCCAACCCCGAGTTTGATTAGCTTTATTTTGCGATGACTTCTTCCACTGATGACGACAAAGAGTGTGAAAAAGTATGTATTACCAAAAGTGTTTTCGTTGCCGCCAGATTTGGAATAGAAGAATCTCTCTGTCTCTTGTTTGTTACTTCCTTCTGAGGAAAGGTAACAGCTTTTAATTCGCAGGTCCTCAATCTATACACTTGGAATATGGTCGTTTGCGGTCTGACTCCTTGGTTGCTACGTCACTATTTCACACAGACGATTTTCATGATTTATACAATTTGAAATCACAATAAACCTTATATTTTGGTTTTCCTATGTAATGGCAATAAATATTATGGATGGACAATATCAACCCTTCTAAATATCTGTAATTTGATTTTGACGCTTATACGAGATGCATTAAAGGTGCTCAAATATTTACAACCTTCGTGTTGTGTCAAATCTATCATGACACATTGTTCTCTTGCTACTAAGTATGCAGGCTACTTGACAAGAACCTGGAGTGGCCTAATCCCGAAATGAGTCTTACGTATATTCCCACCCCATTACACACATAGACACACTATCACACACATCGCAAACACAAAAGAAACAAACATTAAAAAAAAAAAACTTTTCTTGAGGAATGAGCTTTATTCATCTGTCCCCTTCACAAATGGCATTCGTAAGTCGCAACTGCTGATCTACATTTGAACAAACATGTCGGAAAAAGAAGGAACCAACAGGAATAGAATCTGTCATCTACTGCTTTCCCGGCAGAGAAACTACCACCAGGCTATCCCTGGTTGCCGGCAGTGACACGATGAACTTTGAAATGAGGGGTGAATACATGAGGTATGAGCTTTTTATCTGCCTTTTTACAGGGGGGAAACGAATTGAAGAAAAACTCAGACCTCATATCTTTACCCCTCTGCTTAATATAATCTCTTACTTTTATTTACATTTTTTTCTTGTTTGCTTTTTGCTTCAGAAGTATGTACACGCTTCCTGGTTCCGTCGTTAGGTCTGACGCTCAACTCGAAGGATGCCACTGTAACTGTACTTCTAACGATGATCGCAACATGGTCAGTATAGGTGAGTGGATGGTGAAAGTTACACAACCTAATAACCTTGTTATCATCTCAATTAATGATATGCGTCATAAAAAGGAAATCTGCAAGAGCTTCAATCGGTGGCGATTTAATTTCATTTGATTTCATTTATTTTCCATATCCGAAAAAGATGAAATTATTACAAAGTAACAATGTCGATTTACAGGCAGCTTGCTTGCAGGCATTTACATTTACGTTTACATTTACATTTACATTTACATTTACATTTACAGTCATGCCATGTTTCTGTACTTTAGTGTGTGTGATTTGTGTGTGTGTGTGTGTGTGTGTGTGCTTGTTTTTTCTGTCCTGACTGTCCTGGTTTGAATTACTACACATTATTATATTAAGAATGTCTAAGTGTTTTGGGTCTATTGCATGAGTTGCTAGTACTGCTTTTTAGTGAACCCCATTGTCCTTTTTCAGAACATGAATGTAACAACTTTGGTTTAAAACTATGTGCATGTACTATCAATTCGTTATTTACCCTAAATTTACATCTTACAGTCAATCAATATGTAATTAAGATGGTGTGTAATTTTCTTATAATATATTCTAAGGAAGAAAGATAGAAATTAATTGATTTGAATTGAATTGTCTTCACGCCTTATATACTCCTGTGATATCACACATTAAATGGAAACCGTTTGTGACAAACACAAACGTCTACAAATCTAAAACTTTTTAAAATGTGTTGGAAGTGAGTTTGTACTGTTAGTTGCATCGATCCTCTAATTCTTTCTTTGGACATTGAGCTTTAAATTTATATGCGAATATGAAAAGCAGTGCTTGCGATGAACGTGGAGCGGTTTTTTCCTCCCATCTTTTTCAGGATTCTTTCCCTGCGATTCGGTTGACTGCATCAGCTGCGCTCCGACCCTTTACGACGTGTGCGTGGCCGTGTTCAGCGACAACGATGGCAACAAGGACTTCGGAATGTATGTGTGTATCACCGACCAGGACCAAGGCAGTGCCACGTGTCTCTTCAACGTGATGGTCCCGTACTTCAGCTGCCAAGCACTGTGAGTGGCAGACGGCACATTCGACTTCATTCAACTTTATTGCACTCAATGCAAATTCATAAAGCTTGACACATCAGCCCAAGTTACAAACGTGTCAAGAGATCATTGTTAAAGAATGATTATTCATAACAAAGGTGGTTCCTGGTGGCTAGGAAGCTTGCCACGTGATTGCTGGATATATTGTGGTACCTGGATTAACTGATTTGAATAGTCCCTTGGAAGAAATCGGTACATTTACATCTTTAAAAGTAGGGTCCATCACAGAAAAAAGCCAACCAATGAAGATCTTAGCACTTGCAGAGAAACAGTCAGTTTGTCCTTATGCAGTGCAAATATTCTCACATTATCGTTATTGAATGCTACAAGACAATTTAATGAGAAACATATAACTTCTCATTAGATCATTCTAAAGTTTTTTATTGAGTTTCCGTCGAGTACTTCATTAATTCGCTCTTCTTTGCACATTTCCGTCTTTTTTAAATGGCGCATTCAAGTCATTTAAAACTTTTGAAGAAGGTGACTGGTGACAGACATGATGCAAAATGTTTAGAAAGAACGGTGGTGTTTGCTCAAAAGGACATGGGAAACAAATACTATTTTCTCCGTACACTTGTGTGGAGGAGGAGTTCAAGAGGATCATTCAGGTCAGTTCATGGTGCTTATACACAAACACAAAGATCATATCATGGGTAATATTCGTTATTCCAAAGATTAGTAAATCCGAAAATTGAATAAGATTCGTTACAGTTCGTTATTCTACAACACACAAATACCGTATACGTAGACGTTCGATGATCATCGAACATGGAAAATAAAATAAGGTTTGTTAATCCGAACATGTCCAATGTTCATTATTCCCAAGGTTCGTTAATCCGAATAACTTTTTTTTCCAGGAGCATTAACGAACCTTTGGAATTTATAACGAACTGTAACTCGTTTAATGTCATGTTCTTACTCCTCTGCATTGCAGGGGGGCGCTACACATAAATTGTCAATACGATCGTGGAGACGAGGAGTCGATGTGCCTCTTCAGAGCGCCCTCACGTAAGGACCAAGTCCAGGGAAAGTTACCTCTCTGATTTCGTATCAGGGCAATTACCCCCAAGGACAACTACCCCCGGCTAAATAGGCCTTCTGGTTAGCGATAAGGTTAGAGTAAAGATTAGGGTTAGGTTTAGGGTTAGAGCCTGGGTTGGGATTGGGATTAGATTCAGGATTAGGGTGAGAATCAGGGGAAGGGTCTGGGGCAATTGCCCAGGGGATAATTGCCCTAGACCCTTGGCATTTATCGTGCTAAATATCACAATTTTTTAAGGAATTAAGTGCTACCATCTAATCAACAAAGAATTCGAAAATTTCATGAAGGTGGTCCTTAAAAATGGGAGTTTGGTCATTTGTGTTTGGCAGAAAGGGAGCCGGAGTCAATGATCCTTTCGATACTATAGTACATAATAGCAACAGCGCATGTGTGCATACAAATTGTGTTTATCATAGTGTATATTCACGTATGCACACAAACACACACACACACACACACGTCTATCTATCTACCGATCTATCTATCTATCTATTTGTCTATTCATCTATTTATCTATATAAATCCACAAAGTATTATGAAAGATATCAATTTGGTAGGTATCTAGCCAACCATTTCAACCATCAATTTAACTCAAATATCAGATATACCGAGCACTTTATTGAGTGCTATAGTAACGACATAAGAAAACTGTATGGCTTGCTCTCTGTCCAAATCTTTCCGAAGAACCCATCGAAGATGGCTGCTACCCGATAGCGAGTTCAGGCTCGGACGATTCCCGCGTGTTCTGCGAGAGTGCAGATCGTTGCGAGTGTCTGCCAGACATCGGCACCCCAAACTCTAAGATGTGTCTGCAACGTTCTTCCACCAGTGACCCCTGGGGGACTTGTGGATGTGACGTCACAAGTGGAACTCAGATGCCAGTTTGCGGAGAGTGCGGGGAATGCCCCCTCAACGGGTGAGAAATGAGAACTTGCTTATCTTCCACCACAATACTCATAAGCCTCACATATTATCCACCAAGACGGCATTATGATCGTTCTTTTAACATATTGCCCCATAATGTTGGTCTTTTCTTATGAGAGAGTACTACTGGTCATTGCAAACTGCGTCTTTAACTGGAAAAGTGATTGTTGCTGTTATACCGAGTTATTATCTAAAACAACAATCGAAAATTTTCAATATATATTCTTAATTTGTGGAACAACCAACATAATCATGTGCATCCCACCTGTGTCTTTTCAGTGGACATAAATGTAGATGATACCATGCGCGAAACTTTTCCTATAATCCCGAAATCATATTTCTCTTACGGATTTGTATTAATGATAAGTATCTGCTTTAACCGATTGCTCTGTGATGCCTGGCGTTTTAGCAACCCTAAAAAAAGACCATTCAAGTCTGTGTGCATCTATTGTCCACAGAGTCTTTCTATGAACTGTCATTTGCGATAATCGACGATTGGTTCCTACAACGATGTAAATGTAACTATCATTATAATTTCTGTCTTGATATTCAGGGCACAAGGAAGCGGTGATTCGTACTCGGACTATGACGGACACGGTAACTTTTGTGCAATTCATATACTATTCTTTTTTTTTTTCATGATCGCAGAGCTCTATCGAAGAGAGTATCTTGTGGCTATTGTAATCTTAGTTTTACACCCTGTGCACACTTAGTGTTCACCCGTTTCATACAGGAACACGGTGATCTATGTATTAACCCTATTGGGATTTCAGAATTCAGTATGGAGCGGGTTAACAGCGTGAACAAAAAGAAATAGTTCATTTTTTATTATTGCCTCACGAGTCTTACATTAATGTGCAAATCTTTACCAAAATGTTTTTTATTTACATGAAATTGATACGATAAACTGATAAAGTTGTCTCCTTCGTGTCAAATAATTCAGTCAATCCGCAGCACGTATGCTAATGAGCCGATCCGGCAAGATTTATTCAGCACTCTCGTTGACGATCTTTGCGTTCGAAAGGTGTCTCGTCGTGTGAGATTTTGCGAGACTTTGATAGGGCTATGGTTTTCACAGTGTAGCGACTTGTACATACATTCATCATGGCTACAAGTCACGGTAAATTGTTCTCCAGACTTTGATCTTTATTTTGATACTAAATTTGCGTATAACATCGGATCTTATCATGACTATATAATCAGTTGAATTTGCGTAAATTTTACCTGCTTTTCACGGGAGATTTTGTCGTGTAAAGTTCTTTTTTGGTTCCTGACCGGATTAAGAAACTGTTGTTTCTGATTTTGGCTTTTTCGTAGAGAGGAAACTTAGATGCTCATCATATATTGGAGTCAAGGAGACGCAAGCATGATTTATACTAGTTTTTCCGTTTTGAAATGTCTGTAAAATTCACTCCTAAGCCGGAAGTATGCTCCACACAAAGTGTACAGTGGCGCGAGAGAGCTCTCTCATTGGACAGTGCTTGCATCCAGCACTTGAACTTGGCTTGAACTACACCCGTGCCAAGTGGCATGAAACCGTTATGTAGCAGCGTAATAACGTAATGCAAGCGCTGAATGCAAGCGCTGTCCAATGAGAGAGCTTACTCTTGAGATTGCACGGTTTCAAGCTGATCAGCACTGACATCGATGTATATTTTACTGGTTCCTGACCGGATTAAGCAACAAATTGTCAAGATATTTACATGGATACAAAGATTCGGAGATGGACTACCAAATAAAGCATTTCATTGAGACGCAAGGTGAATTTGGTATTTTTTGAACGTCTTGAACGTGTACTGCACGAATTACTTTTTTCATCATTTTTCAAGCTCAAATTACGCTATGATATTTTTCATTTACAATAATTTGAGTAACATGTGGCGATAGTTAACATATTTTCCTTGAATTTGATGCCACATTTGTGAACATAAGGTGTATTTTTGTTGCCGAAAGCCCAAGGACAAAATCCCCTTACGCAGCTCATTACGTATGCAAGCCTAGAGCGGGCTTGCATACGAGTTGAATAAATACGAGCGAATTATCGGGTGCTGCGGACTGACTGAATTGCAGTCTTCTTAAAGCCTAGTAACGACGACTCTTTGATAATAACAATAAAGGTCTTATTTATCCAGGGTAGCTTCTTCAGTGTTGCCACTGCTGTACCAGGGGGCCCTGCTATTATTATTACCCTAGCGTTGCCAGGTACCCATAGTACACCCGGGTCGAGAGGGACATAGTGGGTAAAAACATCTTGTCCAAGAACGTAAGCGCTGGGCGGGATCCGAACTCGGGTCCTCCGATCAGGAGTCGGGAGTCCTATCCACTATGCCATTACGCTCCCACATAACTTTACTGAAAAATGGATTGTAATTGCCAAATTACTGACGAAGAACAATATTTTTTTTTTAACGGAAAAACAAGCTGTGAAAAAAAAAATGTTAGTGGATGACATATTGTTCTATTTTTCCTTTGACTGGGGGAAGAAGATGATACTGGCGTCTCTGACACATCAACTAAAAATTCCGCGAAGGTCGCAGGGATCGTGGTGCCCATCGTCGTTATCATCATCATCGCAATCGTTGTCGGCATCGTCTACATGGCAAAGAAACGGAAGCTGCCTGATTGGTGAGGATTTCCACCTCAATCGAAAAAAAAAAAATCATCAGTCGAAATCTTTTATGATGTTTCCTATGGCATAGCTTTCACACAGTTTTCACTTTTACAAACAGGTTTATAATGTTTCAATTTTACATGAAGTATGATTAGAAAATAGTAAAGTTTTAATGACGTCATCAACCTTGTCAGAGCCTCAACGAAACGAAAAAGATGTTCAGTAACAATTTTGACGTCATTTTGAGATTTCACCTATGTCTTTGCTCCAAAACTGAAGATACTTTAGGCGTTAGTAGATTCAGGTGGTAACATTAAGAAATCAAAATCTATAAGCAATAATCATGTTGGATTATTAACAAGTTTTAGAAATATTCCTTAACATTTATATTCAAGTGTACATCAGTAATGTCGTGGAATAGATTTTTTTCAATGTACAATGCATACGTATGTATGCACTTACTGTTGTGTTTCGTAGCCGTTTTTGAAACGATGTTCAAGTTCACATTCCTATCAATGTCTCAGTTTCTGTCAAAACATGTCCGTGAATTCAGCTATGTCATTTACCCTTTTCACACAGTTTGTAATGCATATAGTGCTGTGCATATACAAGGTCAATCATCCCTAGCGGTATGCGTGAGTCACCCGAGCGAGTTATTCCATATACGCCATTTGTTATGTAATTACACACACACGTTTTTCTTTCATCTGACGAGGTACTTTATTCAGCTCTGTTTCCCTGATTCACCTATCTTGAATGTCTTTCAAATCCGAAGGTTTACTCCTCCATTATGGTAACTAATGGAGAGAGCAGTGACTTAATGACCAGTCGTATGGATATGCATTATTATGGTGATGATAATGAGATCTCTGATTCACATGTTATAAAAAGGTTAAACAAACAAACTCCAGAATTTGACTTGTCTTATGATGAGAATGATACATTACTGCGAGGTAGAGGTTCCGACTATATTTCCCCTCAGGACATATGTACACGTGATTTTTTCAAGATGGAGAACAACTTTTCTATTCTTCATTTCAATATACGAAGTTTGTATAAGAAACTTGACCAACTGAAGACATTTTTGAATTCACACAATGTGGATTTTTCTGTTATAGGTTTGTGCGAAACGTGGCTGTCTGACGTGTCATTTCCCCTAGTTCATTTGAATGGATATTCTCTTGTGTTTAATAATAGAGTAAATAAACATGGAGGGGGTGTGGCTCTTTATGTTCAGAAAGGATTCAATTTTGATTTGATTCAGAATTTATGTCATATGACTGAAGATTTTGAAAGCATTTTTATTGAAATCGACATACCAGCTGGAAAGAATATTTTGATTGGTGAGATTTATAGACCACCAAACTGTAATCATACTGCTTTTTTTGATGTACTGAATTCCGTATTGAATTCTGAGTCTTTGCATAATAAACATTGTTTTTTAATGGGGGATTTCAATCTTGATTTACTGCAGTATCACGAAAAGCCCTGCTGCCAGGATTTTGTGGACACTATGTTTTCATATGCTTTTACGCCGTGTATAACTAAACCTACAAGAATATTTGATTCAGCGTATACAATTATTGATAATATATTCACTAATATTCATTATCCAACTGATCAAGGTATAATAGTTTCGGATATGTCTGATCATTTCCCAGTGTTTGCTTCCAGTCCATTTATACTAAATCGTTTTAAACCTGCAACTTGGGAAATGAATTCTACAGATCGTGTTATGTCTGAACAAAATATTATAAGATTTAAGGAAAGCCTGTTAAATATTGATTGGTCAGTGGTTCTCAATGCGAATGAGCCTAATGATGCATATGATAAGTTTGTTGATCTGATCGCTCCTCTTTTCTATTTTTATTTTCCAATAAGATCACAATCTAGATCAAATTATAAAAAGATACCACGATCCCCCTGGATATCGAAATCTTTGTTGAGGTCTATCAATAGGAAAAATAAGCTTTTTTATATATTCAAGTCTCACAAAACTGATGCTGCTAAAAGCAAATATACTAGTTATCGTAATGTTCTTACTTCTGTGTTGCGTGAGGCAAAAAAGAAATATTTTTCTTCACTGTTTCTTCTCCATGAGAAGGACATTAAATCCACGTGGAAAGTCATTAATGATGTTCTTCAAAAGAAACGAAATAAATCGGATATCCATAAGATTTGTTTAAATGACATCGAGTTAAGAGATGATAATGAAATCTCTGAAGCGTTTAACTCATATTTTGTGAAGGTTGGATCTAATTTAGCTGATGTTATTCCGGAAACGGACATACCGTTTTCTACGTATTTAAGTCATCGCAATAATCAATCTTTGTTTTTTATGCCTGTATTAGAATCCGAAATTGTTGACATTGTAAATAATCTTAAAGCCAAAAAAAGTACTGGTTATGATGGAATTTCTAATTATCTCCTGAAATATGTTGTACATGAGATTGTTGTACCCCTCGCCCATATATTTAATTTGTCATTACTGAACGGTGTAGTGCCTACTAGGATGAAAATCACTAAAGTTATCCCGATATATAAAAAGGGCCGAGAGGACGAACTGGGAAATTATCGACCAATATCGTTATTAACTTCTTTTTCTAAATTACTTGAAAAGATTGTGTACACACGTGTATTCCGATTCTTAAACGACTGTAATGTAATAGATGATAATCAATTTGGATTTCGTAAAAAGCATTCCACAATTCATGCTATTTTACTCATGCTAGAGAAAATTATCAAAGCGATCGATGCCAAGTGTCACACAGTAGGTATCTTTCTTGACTACTCCAAGGCCTTTGACACAATCAACCATGAAATATTATTGTACAAATTACATCACTATGGGATTCGTGGAAGGGCCTTGGAGTGGTTTAGAAGTTACCTTACTGGAAGAACTCAATTTGTTAGTTTGAATGGCCATGTGTCCAGCTCACAGCCTATAACTTGTGGGATACCGCAAGGATCCCTTTTAGGTCCTTTATTGTTTATTCTTTATATGAATGACTTTCGCAGTTCGTCCTCTCTGCTCTATTTTCTACTTTTTGCCGATGACACCAGCATTTTTTATTCAAATCGAAACCCTCATGTTTTACTGAATACCATTAATACTGAATTAAAATCAGTATCTAAGTGGATTAAGGCTAATAAATTGTCATTGAATTTGACCAAGACAAAATTTATGGTTTTTAGCAATATAATCAATATTTTACCGGGTAAGTTGGTTGTTAACGACGTGGAATTGAACCAGGTGGAATATATAAAATTCCTTGGTCTTTATATTGATTGTAAGTTGACATGGAGAGTTCATGTTGATTCATTGCGTAAATTACTATCCAAAAATGTAGGTGTTATGTATAAGTTAAAACAGTATTTTCCTAAACATGTTCTCCATTCATTGTATTCTACTCTATTTTTGCCTTATATAGGTTATGGAATCCTGGCATGGGGAAACTGCTGTACAACTAGACTCAATTCTTTATTACTGATACAGAAAAGAGCTATACGGATAATTAACTTCGCCACATTTTTGGAACACACTAATGTCTTATTCTTTTCCAGTAGAACACTTAAAATCCAGGATTTATATCATTTCAATATCGGGTCATTTATGTATCAGTTAAACTCAGGTGGTCTCCCTGATGTGTTTTCTTCGATGTTCGTCAAAAATACTGAAGTTCATTCTTACCCTACTAGACAAAAAGATTCTTTTCATCTTTCTCCTGTACGGACCGTATCTGCTTTAAAAACAATAACCACTACAGGACCTAAATTTTGGAATGAGTTGGATAGAGAAATAATCCAATCCCAGTCTCTCTATTCATTTAAGCATAAACTTAAACTAGTTTTTCTGAATTCATATCTATAGCTATTCTTCCATCCTCCTCGACATTCTCTGATCATGCTTCACATTACTGACATTATCGATTATGTAACATGTGCCTCGCTCGTGATTTCTGTATTATCTCTTGAACTTCCTTTGTACACATTTGGTATCTCTGCTATTGTACACTGCATCTAACTTGTACCTCGCTCGGGTGATCACGCAACTCTCAAGAAGTCTTGTGCCGCGGACATTGTTTTCTTTGTTTTTTTCTTTTTCTTTTTACTTTTTGGCGATTATATTTCTCCAATTCACAAATTGTCATTCCTTTAATTACATATACCAAGTAAGAAATAATCTCACATCCGCATCTGGGAATCTACACCCTACAAGCAATGCTTCTATGTAGATTCCTCATATTTCACATGTTTTATTGTCTTATAAGCTGTACTTGACAATTCATCCAGGCTTTTGTATTGTGATGTTTATGTTTTATGTATTTCTTGAAATGTGGAATATGGAACAATAAAAAACAAACAAAACAAAAACATCATTCCTTCACTATTTTCAGATTTTCGTTGTAGAATATTTCACTGAGAATCATCACAAATGGCGACATGACTGCATCTCTGAAGAACTCATTTGTCAGACAAAATCCTTCACAATTCATGTTATCGTTTCCCAGGATGCAAAGGTTACCGGACTGTCTTCCATTGAAATCATCGAGATCAATGTCAGGTAATGGAACTTTGTCCTTACACTTAGCCAAATTTAGATTTTACCGTTTCAACAAAAAACGCAAAGGCATGTGGGTTAACAAAATGGCAAAACACATCCTCATTGTCTTTCCTTTAACATTTGCTAACAAAAACAATTAAAAGCAGTGGTGGATCGGGGGGGGGGGCGCACCGGGCATTCTCCCCTTATCTTTTTTTGTTTGTTTGTTAAAGCAAAAGAAATAAAAAGAAATGGGGGAGTGCGCCCTACCCCCCCCCCTTTAATTTTGAAATGGCGCCTCCCCTTTACAGAATTCCTGGATCCGCCCCTGAAACGTGTATTTTAGGTGAGACGATTGCCGAACCACTCCTGGATGGCAAGTCATACCTTGCTAAAGTATTCAAGAATGCATTTTTTTTGGGGGGGGGGGGGTGTGAGCAGAACTTTGAGGCTTTATATTCCCTCCACTATTGAATAAAAGGAAACCTCTAGTGATTCAAGGCAAGAGAAAGAGTCAACACACGGAATTTTGTCGGGAGAAAAATCTTAATTGACCTGTTTCGTTAACAGAATGTAGTTCCTCTTGTCGTACTTAACTATATGTCTATCTTTTCTCTTTAGTTTCCACAATGTTTGAGTTTCGCAGGACCTTTAATCAGTTACTAGTAGTATGTGTAAATATTTTCGCAATTAGTTACGTAATACAGAACAAGACTCATCAACCTGATATTTGGCTTCGAAGCTTCTAGCCCCTACAAATTACGATACAATGGTTTCAGAATCCAGTGGACAAAGCGTAACGATGGAAACATTAAGGATGATAGCAGCTTGGCTATAGAAACGGTATTGATAACAATAATCTTCAGTTTCATTATAACGATATATCTTTTTTACCATAGGACGTAGTGAGAATGGCACAGGAAGTCAAAGTAATGTCAAGTGCAAATTTGCCATATATCAAACTTGCAATGAGTTAAACGCTCTCTATATCTCTCTTCATCTTCTCCCCTGCCCCTCTCCTCCCCCCCCCCCCTCCTCCTTCCCCTCTCTTGTCTGCACATCGAAAGACATGCCCATTAAACGAAGCACGAGCTCTCCCGAGACAGAGAATCCCTACCAAATCGACTCCGACAACGACCGGCATGTGTACGCCGGTGTTCCCAGCTCCAGCAGCGTGAAGCGACAAGAGGAGGACGGGCCGCTGACGAACGCACGGGAGGACACCTCGGGATACCTTTGGTACCAGGGAAAGGGTCCATCGCTGGAAGAGGACCAATCTGAGCAGAATAAGGTGGATCCCGGAGACGGCCTCTTGTACTATGAACTTGAACCATCGGCATCGGAATCGATGAAGCAGAACGCTACACCCTCTAAGGGCACAGAGACACCTGAATATTTGGAATTCGAGGGGGAGGGAGTGAGAACGCCAGAAGCTGTGTCCGACATGGGAATCGAAACAAATACCGAGGGAGCAGGGGAAAGAGTTGGTAACGTCGTACTCGACGATCAGGTCGAGTATGGAAAGCTCGATCGTAGCCAAAATAGATCGGAGCGTGAGAAGGGTGGCGATACTAACAAACCGGATGACGAGCAGTACGGCCATCTTGCCCCAAACACATCTTACGAGACATTGAATCATTCTCAAGCTAAATTCCCTGGAGTGGCAGATTTACACTCAGGCGAAGAGTACGGCCAACTCCAACCAACTGAACCTCAGGACAGAACAGCGCCACCTTTAGACGCAATTGAGCCGGTTGATATGCCACCCAGTAGCGAAGAGGTCTATGGTAGTTTATAATCAAAATCAGAGAGAGAGGGAGGGAGAAAGGGCGAGAGAGAGAGAGGGAGAGGGAGAGAGAAAGACACTATATATTCTTCCTTGGTAAACATGGTAAAAGGGAATTTCATTTTACGTTTCAGTAGCATGTAACAGAGAAAATAACAGAGGGGGGAGGGGAAAGGAGAGAGAGGAATAATTGAATTAATGCTGAATAAAGCGATGTATTAATGCTTTTGTGATAGTTTCTAAAACTATAAAAAAAAAATACCATATGAACACAGATTTCAAAATGAACTTCACTAGGTAGTAGCAACAACAGTATATGTATTTGTAAAGCTAAAATTTTAGGTCAACTGACAAAAGCGATTTTCTTTGAGCCATGATTTTGTTTGTTTGTTTGTTTGTTTGTTTTTGTTTTGTTTGTTTGTTGTTGTTGTTTCTTAAAGGACAGTTGAGTTTTGAGAGGTGTAGGTATTATAAGCCAGTCCGGGGTTAGTTATGGGGCATGGGCACATTGGTACGAATGACCTTTCTTTTTTTTTTTTCTCAGTGGGTTAGGAGCACCTCACTCGTTTTCACAACGACATAATGCATTAAAGCTTTACGTGACAATACATGGGATTCATCAATTCTGTTTAACAAAGAATGAACTTGCGTAGACCAGATGACCAGAATGATCCGTTAATTAACATTTGGGAAAGCATCCATTTCATTATTTTACATTGATTGTATTTAACAATCTCTTTCTATTGATATCGTCAAATACCACTTGTGCTGTCAGTTGGATGTTCTGGCAAGCAGCATTTTTAAGGATTACATGAATAATCATTACAGCACAGATGCTTATCCCAATGAATGTAAAAACCAACATGCCAGTGTTTGTACGAATGACCCTTTTTTTCTGCTCATGCGTAAAGTGGAACTCCAAACTGGCCGAATTGTCGTCAATGAAGTTCTCCCTGCTGGGGTGAATGAAAGTATGATTCTCACCTACATGTTAATGACTATACTCCTTGTTATTAGTGGTTATAAAATGTACACGTAAAGTACATGTGAAGAGTTTGATCGTAAAACAACTTAACTCCGTTCGTGTTAATTTGAGATGTCTGCGATCAAAGCTGCAAAAAGAACAAAGAAAACAATAAGGTAATATCAAACATAACTTCAAGAATATTCCTTGCTCTGCAACAATACGAATATGATATGAATATAGAATATAAATTGTTATGGTGTTGTAATAGGTGAGGTGTCACTGGAAAGGTTTTATTGTGCTCTGTCTGATGATGGACCTACTTTAAAACGTTTAAAATTGGAACGTTTTGCGATCGAACTTTTGACATGTGCATATGATATATGTTTGTGTATGTGTGTGTGTGTGTGTGTGTGTGTATATATGTGTGTGTGTGTGTACAAGAAATTCCATCTTATTGCATGGAAATATCATGCTTTGTATACTTGTTTACTTGAACATTCAAATATAATGATTTAAGTGTTCTCCTTGACAGGATGTATTATGTTGCGTGTCTGTATATATATATATATATATATATATATATATATATATATATATATATATATATATATATATCTGTTGGCTTGGCCACGTACGTGATCTTCCTTCGTCAAGAGTATAATAATTATCATTATAATGTTTATTGGTATGCGTGAATACCTGTACTTGTATTTTACCTGAATAATCAAATAGAATGATTCAAGTGTACTCCTTGACAAGAGATATTATGTTGCGCGTATGTATGTACGTATATATATATATATACATATATATATATATATATAAAATGTATATTGGTATATGTGAATATCTGTACATGTGTTTACCTGAACATTCAAGTACAATGATTAAAGTGTGCTCCTTGACAGGAGGTATTATATTTCGTACATTAATTTTGTTTATTCAAACATTCAAATGGAATGTAAAGCAACAAAGAAATTTGCAAGACAAAAATTTGCAAGACAAAAATGTACTCTACGTCTCCTAGGTGGCAGCATCATGCAGGACCGATAGAAAATAGATAGAGGCTGCAGGAACGTATACAATAGTACCACTACAGGATCTTATCTTATATATAAGATTTTGGCAGTTTGGCCTCTCTCAAGAGATCTGTTCACAGAGATTCAAATCTCCATTAGCTTAGATATACACAGACATAACATGCATATGCACAGACATAATATAGTCATGTTCACATACGAATACATCGAAGTCCATTATATCAAAAGTTATGATTGAGTAGAAGTCCTAGAAATTGATCATAACTCTCCCTAATCAATCAGAAGTTCATAAATCAATCATAATTTCGTTGGCCTCATGCCAGAAGGGCCTTAACACCATAGACTTTGTACACTGTTAGGGCCCTTTTGGCATGAGGCCGACGATTTTACAGTTAATAATAATTCGCTGTGTTATCAGTTAAAATTAATAATAAGTCTCTTCATAAGAGACAAAAACAGAGACTTATACTCAATCGAAAGTTATAACTGATTCTAAATGGATCAGAGTTATTATTGATTCAAGATTAATTATAAGTTTATCTTGATAAAACGGGGTCCAAGAGTTTACATTATAAAGCAAAACAAGCAATCCAGAATCAGACAGTATCAACAAACAGTAAATATGAGCGTGTATATATTATAATGTTTATTCATTTACATAAATGCATAGATAAAATATACATGTATGTAGCAATGTAAAGTGATGAAGAAGTGGAACTTTTAAGAGCGATATGCGTGGATGTCGATGCTGAATTCGAATGAAGTCTGTGGTTTTTCTGTGTTCAACTTTGCTTATTGCTTTGTTGTTTTTATTGCAACTGATTGAAATATTGTCCTTCAACGACTTGAATAAAAGCTGATTATTCAGTGTGTAAGATGTAGACACAACAGATATAAACATTTGGGCATTCATACTCTGGTGGGATTGTTGAAAACCTCTCTCTCTCTCTCTCTCTCTCTCTCTCTCTCCCTCCCTCCTTTTTCTCCCCTCTTTATCTCGTCCTGGTTAGTCTGGTTTCCAGACCCTTTGCCAACTGGACTCCGCGGCGACTAAGTCCGGCAAAGGCGGCCTCTGCAGGACAAATCCATCGAAACCTACTCCAGTTTTCGACGTTGAGGGCGTCAATATCCTTTATAGCAAAATATTACAAGCAGAGGGTCTGGGAGGCAGACTACGTCCTGGTAAGAACAATAAGACAAGCAAAAAGAAATTATTGGTTATCTTTTCAACTCAGTCTTAATCGTTTCTAGTCAGTATCTCAAATCTGGAAAACGGTAAAAACCCTCAATGGAACCCCTTCCACCGGTATACCAACCATCCCAACTTTAAAAGTGAATGGGCTTCCCATTGTGGAAGATGGGAAGAAAGTAGATTACTTGGGAGAATACTATAAATCATGTGGACAGGAAAAAACATCTGATGACATAAATACAGCGTTTGAAGAAGTGAAATATTCCGAAAATACATCGATGTTGTCCGTCCTAAATGAATTGTTTCATATGACGGAGTTAGACATGTATCTAATATCCAGGAAAATGTCTACCCCAGGAGAAGATAGGGTAGGATACGAAGTATATCAGCATTTACCTGAATCATCAAAATCAGTACTGTTACGAATATATAACAAGATATGGGTAACAGGGGACATACCTGAGTCCCTGCTGCATTCCATATTGATACCCATTTTAAAACCAAATAAGATGTCAGACAAACTGACATCATATCGACCGATAGCTCTCATCTCATGTTTTATGAAAATCATGGAAGGAATGGTGAAAGAACGTTTGAGTATGTAGGCCTACATAGAAAAACATAATATCTTGAACCCAGTACAACAAGGTTTTCGGAAAAATCGAACATGTGTGGATAACATTGTTAATTTGGAAAATGAAATTCAGAAACATCTGAAAGTGAACGCCAAAACCTTGACAATTTTTATTGATTTAGAGAAAGCTTTCGATTCTGTGTTGAATAAAACTCTTCTCATAAAGTTATCGAAACTGGGCGGATGTGGGAATATGTACTTATTTCTAAGAGCATATTTATTGAAACGTACTTTTCAAGTTCGAGTTGGGCATGAATTATCCAAAACAATGAAACTACTGAATGGGCTTCCGCAAGGGAGCACATTGAGCCCATTGTTATTCAATGTTATGATGTCTGACATTCCGCTCAGGACCGACATCCACACCTTGTTGTATGCTGATGATTGTGTAATCTGGCAGTCGGGAAAGGACATTAGGATAATGACCACTGCGTTAGAACAACATTTGAACACCTTGGATGGGTGGTTTTCATCGTGGGGACCTAAAATCTCTCACACAAAAACCACACCTATGCTGTTCTCTCACACTCCTAATGAGGCTATTTTGTCCCTCAAGATAGGGAGAGAAATTTTAACGACAAAGGATGATTATAAATATTTAGGAGTGATCTTTGATAAGAGGTTAAATTGGAGAGCCCATATACAAGAAGTGGCATCCAGATGCAAACGTAAAATCAATATACTAAAGAGTTTAACTCATGTGAATTGGATTAGAGGCTCCAATGATTTACTGTCTGTGAGAGCAATAATTCGTTCTTCGATAGATTACGCCTGTGAAGCATATGATTCAGCTTCATCGTATGTAAAAAACATTCTCAATTCAGTACAATACCAAGCTCTCAAAATCTGTCTAGGAGCCAGTATAGGCACCTCTCTGACAACCCTGCAAGTAGAATCAGGTGAATTACCACTAGATCTGCGTAGGCAGATGTTGACTGCTCAATTCCGTAGGCACATTGATACTGTTCCAAACCATCCCTTAATACAGGATATCAAAATGTGCTGGCAATTTGATTTTTACGAAAGTGAAAATCCCCACAACCCTTTCGGTGAAAGAATCATGAAAAGTGAAGACATATTATTTTCCCAATGTATGGAAAAAGTACAACCTTTTCATCAACCGTTTTGGCACTAAAAGATGCCAGCAGTGTCCATGGAGTTAAGTTCAGACATGATGTTATCAAAGTGTGATCATGTTATACATCAGCAGCAAATGGCTCTTGAATTGATAAACAGGAAATGGCAACATTATGTTCATGTATTCACCGATGGCTCAAAGTGCCCAAAAACTTACAAAGTGTCCGCTGCTTTTTATGTTCCTTATTGGAAGTATGCACAAGCAAAACGCATACAAGACTTTACGTCTGTGTACAGAGCTGAACTGATTGCTATTATTATGTCTTTGATCTGGTTAGAACAAGTCTCGAATTTGTATGCTGGAGTGGTTATTTTTTGTGATTCATTAAGTGTTTTACAGGCTATAAATTCAAATAAGCCGGAGAGTTTTGTAAGTGAAATTATTATAAGATGTACCGAATTGAAATATAAAGGAATAGATATAAATTTTGAATGGATACCCAGCCATTGTGGCATTAATGGAAACGAAGTCGCGGACAAAGAGGCAAAAGCTGCTTTGTGTCGAAATGTTATCGATATTGAAAATGGTTTGAATATGGCAGAATGTAAATATATACTTAGAGAGCACTTTATGGAAAAATGGCAAAAACGATGGGAAAAAGCAGAATCTCCACTGAAGTTGATACAAAAAACAGTTAAGAAAAATTTTCAATGTTCCCTAAGCAACTGGAAGGAACAGTCTATTATGCATAAATTGAGAATGGGAAATATTTCTTTGAATTATGATTTGTTTAGATTGAATATCCATGAAAATGGAATGTGTCCGAACTGTCCACATATTTTTGAAACAGTCGCTCATTTTTTATGTGAATGTCCAAAGTATATAATAGAAAGAAGTATGTTATTAGCAGAAATAGATACCACTGACGTGCGTCATATTTTGCTGTTGGTAGGAACTACTAACTCAAAGCATATGCGTGCTTTTGTTCAGTATGTCCAGAGGACAAAAAGATTTACTCAAACACATAATTTTACTAGATAAGTACATGTCTTGATTTAATTTTGCACATTGCACACAGCCCAGATGTTTGCTTTATATCTTAGCGTTGTTTTGTTTTTCTAATTCCATGTACATTTGTGATAAAATTCGCGTTAAATACTCCCGATTAATCACGAGCACCGATCGAGCCCCTCTCGTGTATTGGAGTGGCCTAGGCAGGTGGACAGCCAATCACGGCCCCTCCTTGCCGAGAAGTCTGCTCAAGGTACCGAGCCGGACTGGCCAGAAAATACGATCGTCGATTGGGCAACTCGAACCGAGGCCAGTGAGGGAGATTTATTTGATTTGATATGATATATTAATTTTGATTTATTTGCAATAAAATGAAAATAATATAGGGTAAAATTTGGAAATTTATAGAAATTTTATGAATATAGATTTGGCGTAAATATTCCTCGAGGAATGATAAACGCCAAATAAATTCAAATAACAACAACACAACAACAACGAGAATCATACACGAGGTATGTAATCACAATTGCTACACTCTGTCTTAGCTAGTTGGAGACAAAATGCGTAATGTGTTCATTTATAGCCTGTGCATAAAACATCGATTATCGGTCAATGGTGACCCAAAACCCTACCTTAAATGAAGATGCTAAGTAAAGTACACCTGTAAGAGTTTGCTGCGTCTTTGTTATAGCGAGATCGAAAGCTTTCGACGCAAACTCTTTCAAGTGTACTAATTGTCTCCAGTTAAGATTGACCGATAGTGATATACGGGAGCAAGCAGACAAATGCTGATACCAAATCTAATGGCTGTTTGCTTTCCCGTAAACAGCGCAAAGTGTGATCATTGTCTTCAATTATGGTTGTGGTTTTCGTTGACTGACAGTTGTCAAACAGACAAATGAATGCTGAAACCAAAACTAATTACTGATGTGTATGTGAGACGGAATTCGTCGTCAATCGGTGTGTAAAGTTACCAGCAAAAAAAAAAAAAGAAAAGAAATGAAAATAGTGCGAGAGAAGTGACACTAATCAGTGATGATAGATCTTGTGGTTATATACGTTGTTGCTGTTTCACAAGTCATTCTATAGAAACCCCTTCCTAACCACAGAATTTAATATGACGCTTTATCCTGGTCAAATCTTTGTCTAATTTCTTTCTCCTTCAAACATTGTCCACTGGCACAACCGAGAAAAAAAAAAAGAATCCATAGGTTTAACACGATATTGAACGAGTAAGCCTTCAACCAACTAACATTTGATACACGTACAGTACCATGCACTCTCACCAAAATGCTCTGTGTGACTAGAGAAACAAGATATTATTGTCTTCGAGATTGGATTTTCACACATCATAATAGATATTTGCATGACAAGTTTTCTCCGTTCAGAATAATGCATCAACAATGGTAATCCCACTTGATGTAGGGCATGATAATCTATTATGGTCAAGCTTGGTCAGCATTGGCCGAACACCTCTTTCCCCTTCCACGATCTCTTCTTTAAAATCCTACGTACTACTTCCACCTCCCTGGTACTACATTTACATGTACAATAGGAGCTTGTGGCAATGACAGCACTAAACTCACTAAAACCACTGCACTTGTTTTTCTTTGTCTTCGTGCTTTGGAAATTTGTATTCAATTAGTATTTGATTGAATCCAAAAATCATTTAATCAATCAATCAAACGAACAAACAAACAGACAGACAGACAGACAGAGTAAAGTTCTCTTGCCCTCTCGAAAACGTTGCACTTTTTGTCTCCTTACTGCGAGAGGCTTGGTCATGACCTGTCGCCCGAGAGGCATCCGCGAAAATGTAATAGATAGAAAGAGGAAACCCATGCAATGGATGCGCCAGGAAAATATTGTTTTCGTGTTACTTAAACATTAATGATTTCTCTGTACATGGACGTCAGGGACACATTTCCGACTCATGGTTTTCGACTTCTAAAAGGAGGTGCTGTCTCCGTAAGCGGAAAACCGTGTG
This sequence comes from Diadema setosum, assembly GCF_964275005.1. NCBI lineage: Eukaryota > Metazoa > Echinodermata > Echinoidea > Diadematoida > Diadematidae > Diadema > Diadema setosum. The sequence continues at coordinate 30,481,940 of NC_092698.1, read as the reverse complement.
TCTAGAAGGCGAATATAAACCGGATGGAAGAAGATGAGGGGAAAACCTAAACATGGCTGGGACTGAGGGCTGGTGTCAAACTATCACGCCTTCATTTCTGACAAATATAGGTGTCGATTTTTTGCATGCAATTCGACCACTTCTCATGAAAAAACAACAAAAACACAAACTTAAAGACAAGGAGGGCAATAATGATGATAATGGTATTCGTGTTTTTTTTTTTTTTAGCATTATGAAGTCTCAATCATAATCATCACCACCAAGAGCATTTACAGTAACATCAACATCACCACCACTACCACATTGTCATCATCATCATCGCTATGGTTGCCATGACAATCGTAGTTAAAGGCATAATTTACCTTTTGTAGATGAAACAAAAACTCAGCATTAGTGCTTCAAAACAGTTCTAAAATGTGAGTTAGGGATAGAAACAACCAATGTGAAAATCTGAACGAGTATAATTGTTGTTAAGTATTGTAAAACGTACAAAATGTGAACAAAAGTTATAATAAAAATGTTTCCAGACTGAACCGTCTACAGTTATGGTTTAATGAGAAAAATACGCTGGTATACACATAAACATGATGTCATAAACTGATATCAATTTGATGTGAAATGCAGTTCCTCTGTACAAAACAATGATAATAATAATAATAATAATAATAGTAATAATAATAATGATAATAATAATAATAAATATAATAATAACAATAATAGTAGTAGTAGTAGTAATAATAATAATAATAATAATAATAATAATAATAATAATAATGATAATAATAATAATAATGAAATTAATAACCCAGAAGCAACACGCACTGAAGAATACAATATGATAAAAACACTGGTTTTAGCAACAACAAATAGTAATAATTGCTACCGTTGTCAAATGTAACATAATAGAAGTGCCTTTCTTAAACAAATTGTCAGCTAAGGAGTGTTATAAGCTCCGTCCGTTGTAAATGCATCTGTATTTAATAAAAGACTGTTTTGAATTACGTATTTTGTATCCTGAGCATATTTAACAGGAAAATTGTTCACATGTTACACATACTGTAAAAAGCTTATGAGGCCAAAAATGAAATAACGAGACACAGAAAGCGAAAGAATTAATCACAGGTTGTTTAGGAAACTGTGAGCTTGTTTACCACAACCGGAATATTACGACATGAACCCCTGGGGTCTGTAATCATTGTGATTGCGTGGGACTTGTTAACCTTTGCTCTGTTATTTTTCCCCAACACTGTTCTATGAGCTACGTTTTCTTTGTTGATTGTTCTGAACAAATGATGTACATTACCGTTCACACCACCCGAATTGATACTATATCCTCCTGTAGTTAGTTTAACATATAGGTTGGTGTAACCCTCCTCCTGTGCTTAGTTTAACGTATAGGTTTGTGTAGCCATGAAAGTTGCACGTACACCGCTGTATTGCTGTCAACAATGTTTCCACACAACTCGTCGCTTTTCTTTATTCTGAGGTGATCTATTTTTAAACTACAGACGCTGAAAAACAAAGCTCAGGGAAAGAATTAATGCGTACTCTTAATGAATGACAATGTTGACATCATTAACTTGTGCAAATTGTGAGAACTGTCAGAAATAATTTCAATCATTTGATGAACAGCAAGGGAAGAATAAAGCATAAAAGGATAATAAAAGGACAAAAGAAAAAGCCATTTCAAGTGGATATATGTCATTTTATTTTTGAACCACAGTTGTCTGTTCAAAACAGCAATAGTGAAAGAGAATTGTGATAAAGGTTCTATAGGATTAGTAATCATCCATGTTTTAACATTCGAGACTTTTTGTACGTCACAAAGTATTTCAAAGTTGATTAAATCACATGTAATCACAGATAAAGCCAACTGCAGATTACTGCATTTATCGGAATAATTCCCAAAAATGTCTGACAGTCTTTTCGTCTCATATGTCACCATTTCAGTGCATATATTATATATATCTCTTTCCAAATGCATATATTATATATTTATATATACTAGTGGGTGCGGAAAATCATTCAATCAGTCAAACATTTCCTGTCAACATAGAATAGTAGGACTTCATCATGATAAGCAGGTTGATAAAAACAAGAGTATCTCAGTTATCCTACAACATCGCTGTAGACGTAAACGAGGACAAAATGTTGTCGATTTTTTTGTCTTAAAAGATTTCAAAAATATTTTTTCCCAAAATTACATCCAGCATTGAACTTGTTAAGCTCCCCTTCTTATGACAACATATAGGTCCATGCTGCAAAGTCAACCAGTCAAATCAGAACAAGACGCCATTTCAATTCAATTCAATGGTTTTATCTATTTCCATCAAAGAAGAAAAAGAAAACATGATTCAAAACAGTACAAATTGTTAATTTGATTTTCATTCATCTGCTAATACGTTTCGTCGAATACAATTTAAAGTGTAAGCACGTTCTCTGATCATATTCTTCTTCTCCTCTTTTCGCTGATCTTCCTCCTCTCTCCTATCCTTCTCTCCACAGCTCAGCTCTTCATCCATCCTTTCGAATTACAACGCTCCTGTAAGCGATATCAGTATTTAAAACCGCCCTGTTCGTGATAAAGTCAGCCGCATGATAATGCAAAGTACTATCATTTTATCACCGATTCATGTTATTTATATTTCAATCTGAACTTCTCCCCTTTGCACTTATTTCTTATCCCATTCAACTTAGTCTTCATGAGTTGCATTTCAACAATTGGCGAAAAAATAGTTAACTACTGCCTGGCTGAAAAAAAAAAAAATCATGTATTAAATATTCCACAAATTCTCCTTTATAGGTATCTTACCTTGTGTGGGGTTTTGAGTTGTTTTTAGTACATGTAGATTGTCTTCTTTGCGAATTGATATGAAAATGTGAATTTTCATAAGCTTTTCATATACTGTGTGATACACAAATTCAATTTACATTGTACAACGAAGTGTAACTACGTTTCCGATTATGGCTTTCACAGAGGTTACATGGAAAAACGTCCATGCCTACACACCTACGCGAAAGCAAATCGAATACACACGTATCATGAGCATTTATGGTCTATCTATAAATGGCTCTCTCTTTCCTTCACTTGATGACGCATGCTCTTCCTTTTTCACAAAGATGAAGGCTCTTTTTCAACATATTCTTTTTTCAAACATTGTATACGCCAGACAAAACATTATTTGTGGACTCAAATTTATGGTGCGCTATAAAATAAGAAGAGGAAATGAAAACGGATGGCAGTCTCTGCATAATTCCAATGTAAAAAGAAGTTTTCGATTTTGATGGTCTGTTGAGGATGTCGCATATCTGTGTATATTGTGTAGGCTTCCGATACGCACTGTGATGTAGAATGTTCTATTAGTTTGAGAAGGATTTTAATAATATACTAAAACAAAAGGGGCAAGTCTGTAATCTTTAGTGAGTAAACAAACCGGAGCAAACAGAAAAAAAAAAATCTAATAGCATCGGTAAGTGTTTGTAAATTATCACCTGCTGAGGAACACTTCATCGTAAGATGAGGTAGTGTTGTTTTAACGTTTTCCAGACCCGTAATTCTTCGAATTTTAGCCAGTGCCATTTAGAGTTTTGTGTTCATGTATTTACAACCAAAAATAAACAGAGAACTAACAATGGCATATAGTTCCGTGGTTGTGCAGATTTCTTTGAAAATGATTATCATTTGATATTCTGGAGTACCGGGAGTTTCTCAAAAGTTCCCTCAGCTTTTTTTTTCCTGGTTTGTATTTCAAGTGCCTTACTCGCCCCAAAATTCTCTCGTAGTAATCACTCATTGAAAATTTCAGACTATACCTGAGAATGCGTGGGTAGATCAGAATATTGATAGAGATTATACTTCCTTTATGAGATAGGTTGTATTTGTCTGAAGTCGCAGTCAAATGTGACCAGCCACCAGTTTGTTTTCATAATGTGTCTATGTTTAATTGATAGCAATGTGCTGCCAAACGAGGGTGATAATGATAGGACACGCTAGTTTGATATGCGACAAGCAAATAAGGGCGAAATTCTCGAATTCTGGCTGCTGCGCGGAGCCCCTGTTTCCACACTATTTTCTTTTCTCCTCGTGAAATACAGCCATTGTCAATGCCCGAATCGAAACATTCACTCGCAATCGACGAATTTTCTGTCAAATGTCAACTTGTAACAGGCTTTAATCGGCTGTCTATTAAGATTATCCATGACATGAAAGTTGCTTTGCAATCACTTTCTACTCAATAAGAAGATAATGGACAAGCCTTTATCCCTTTTTTTTCTCCATCTATTCGATACAGGCACTGCAAGTACCAGGGTCAGGGTCGTCTGGCTGATTTCCTGGCCGTTTTGTGGGGATTAGCAAAGCAAAGGACAACCGTCATGTGCATGCTATTCGTGCCAAGCGCTGTAAACTCCCATAATTCCCACACATCTGCCATCGGTGCTCACGACCTTCACGTTTAAGTCTACTGGATAACGGTGAAAAGGGTTACACGACACGCAAACGCATCCGTGGGACTAGCAAGTCATTGCCGCTATCAGATTAAGGTGGGAGAGGTACAATACCGCCCCTGTAGAGCACAGATTAGCCACGGTTGTGACACATTTCTCGATCAATATCTTCTACGCTATTAGTATTCGTGTTCCTTTGACAATAGAGTCTCGGTCAGAGTCGCAAAACCAGGCAAAGGAAGTCCCTTCTTTCGATCAAAGTTCAGAGTCGTGGGTGAGAATCACAGAACAAAATACAATCAGGTGGTAGAACAATTTCTGTAAGTTTAAAGGTGTAAATGCTCTCCATGATCAATTACTGATCAAATTGACTGTATTGAATAAAAGTAAGTTTAAATAAGCAGAAGGAGTGGCAGAATTAAGTCAAAATCTTAGAAAGATAATGTTAAATTGTAAGTTCGGATGTTTTCATTCTACGGAGATATCCGTTGAAATGAAAATCAGGAGTAGATGAGGCCTCGGTGATAATGATTGTGGCATCCTTACAACTAGTCTGCCAATCGATTGCACACAAAGTAGTATCAACGTTCACTAATTTTCATTTTTCTTTAAAAAAAAATCAAAGAAGAAGTTAAAACATCTTATTGTCAAATCAAAACAAATAAGCGTCAAGTTATTCTCTAATTGTAATGATTTAGCTATAGCGATTTGAGTCAAAATATGAGGTTGCAGAATTACTTTGGATTTTAGAAAATAGATGATTTCACGTATTTATGAACACACCTGTGGAAAAGTATTCGAGGCTATGGCATCACTGCCATGCCTGCTTTGCAAAGGTATTGCGGCTTATAGGTCTATTACTGTTAACTCTTTTCTTTCCAAATAGGGCAAGAGCCGCCAGAGAACTGAAAGTAAACGATGCAACGATGACTTTTTCTCTTCTTTGTTTTGTTTTTGTACAGTGTCAAAATGTGGAATGGTCTTCAAGGCAATAAAATTCCCAGACAATAAAATAAAACAAAGCGCATCTTTCTCTATATTTGAAAGTGCGATGAATAGATTATTTAGTAATCTTCTGTTAATTGAACATGATTGTATGTTAATCTTTTTTTTCTTTTGGTTCTGTTGCGTAACTTGAATTCATTATTGGCTTAGTTTTCTTTTGTTTTAATTACATGATTCTGTATGATTTGCTTTTTGCCTTTTTTTTGTCTGCTGTACAATATATACAGTGGTGTGTGTGTGTGTGTGTGTGTGTGTGTGTGTGTGTGTGTGTGTGTGTGTGTGTTTGTCAATGTATGATTGTTAGACTATACATGGTCTTATAGAAGAACAACCATAGGCTGAAGGAAGTGAACGCTGGTGAAATGAAATAAGATAAACTCAACTCAACCCAACAGTACAATCAAGAGAGAAAGAACGATTCTCGGATGCAATTCAAGATCTCCCTAAGCTCATAGAGAAGACACACAGCCCCCCTTCCCACACGCACACACACAAACACACAAACAGACAAACTCCCAGCATCAAGGTTGTTGGGATTTCATTATATTAGGTGAAGTACTGTAAGTTTATAAGCCTTTAGTTCTTAAGGCAGGCAATAACCTAAAATCCAAGAGATATATGTGTTTGATGACGAATAACCAGCGTGATTATGATCCTTATGGGAAACATAAATCTACAGCAGGCCTACTCACTCACACTAGCGAACGCGCGCGCGCACACACACACACACACACACACACACACATTTTATCATATTCTGTAATATTCGAATTTCGTTCGATATCATCATAGTGTTCACAATGAGACAAATACATACAACTATATCATACAAACAAACAAAAGGGCTTGTACAAAAACCTACGAATATGTATGCAACAGTCTTACAATACAAAATTAGACATACGTCTAACAATACAAAATTCATCTTAATCACTCACACACACATATTCACACGCACACACTCAAACTAACTATAAGAGTCTTGACCAAGACTATAGTATCACATCTAGTCATCACTCTGTTTCTGAAACGCTCATGAGAATCCAGTATTTCGTCAGCGAGATAGCGCACACACCACCATCGTCGATCGCTTCCGCCGAGAGGTTCCTGAACCGACTCATCGGGTGCTCTGTTTGCTGACACAACTGACAAAAATATGGACCCGTTATGGGAACAACACGGTTACAGGTTATAGATCATGATGCCCGCGGGAAGTTTCACCATCCTGTCAAATTGTTCTTGTGGCCAATGTTCAGGGACGCACAAATTGATAGACTCATATACATTGTGCTTGTAATGTTGTACATAGATCACTTGAACATGCAATGAAATACAGAATTGTTATGAGGAAGGCAACTACGCTGTCCAAATTACCACATAACAATTCATAACGCTTGTAAACACCAGGACCACAAAATACATTTCGTCTTTGTTTTCATCGTTAACAGGGGTGGATCAAATTCCGGAAAGGGGGGGGGGGCGCAAAATAAGAAAAAAAAATAAAAATAAAGGGGGCGCACGCGCCCCTTTTCATTTTTTTTTTTCTTTTTATTTCTTTTTTTAACAAAAAGATAAAAACAAAGGGGGAGCACGTCTGCTGCACCCCCATCTGGATTCGTCACTGGTTAATGATGTCGGAAGTTTTGTAAGTGGCTACAAAATATTCTTCTTACCATCTAACCGACCTTGCTATTTCTGCGAGTTTCCAAAGATGTAGAGGCTCTATAGTTTTACTTTATCTTTGAACATTACGCCCATGAAATGATCGGATTGGTCGAAAGACTTAGATGTGGGTAAAGCGTGACGGTGGTATAATAGGACAAAACCTACCTGGTGTTGAAGGGAAATGACGTTATTGGTCTCTACTATCTTGACAACTGACCGGAAATGATCGTGGCATTTCCTGCAGAACTCCAGCAAAACATACACACACAAACACACACATATAATATACACACACAGCCATACACACATCACACACATACGCACACACAAACACACACAGAAATTCTTTCTCCCTGAAGAAATAGCATGTAATGATCTTTTCTTAATGACGCAATCGAACAAATTGTGCAACTTATCGGTATGACTATTATCTCTTTTATCTGATGATAATTGTGGGTAGAGCCTACATACTGACATGACAGAACTGACCACATTTCATTCACAGAGAACTCGATATATTGAAAAGGAGTTTATCAAAGGGATGACATTGTGTTGAAGTGGGATTCAGCCTTTAACATTTTGCAAGGTACCTAAAAACCACTTTACAAAATGTTAAAGAGCATACAATTCTACGAGGAATTCATAGTTCATTTGAGGTATCGAAAAACAAAGTAAAACAACGCGTTCCTAATAAAGGGTGGGTCCCACCTTTTATTAGGATTGCTTTGTTTTGGATATCTCAGCGATTTCAAAGTTCATTTGACGAAGTTAAACAAATCGTTCCCAATAAAAGGTGGATTGTTTTGGATATCGCAGTGATTTCAGTACCAATTCTTTATCTTAATAAACTTTGAATTCTTCTCATAAGTATATTACATTGTATTATGCTCTGTCATATTCCATAAGAGGTTTCTCATTATCTAAAAAATTAGCACATTGCAAAAAAAAAAAACAAAAAAAAAACGCAAACCTGTAGCACCATCTGAACCGAAACTGTACCATCCCTTCATCAAAGAACCACAAAAAAATATAATAGTGTAGGGACAGCATTATTCTAAATGAATTACGATGACGTGATAGTAATTAGCTTGTTCCTGATCCTTTTAATCAAAAGAAAAACATCAAACTTATTTTTATTATTAACTTTATCGGAAGGCAATGATAAAGCTTTCTCTTCTGTATGATTCATGTACTTCCTTGTGCATTTTTTTTTTTTTTTTTGTAGGGCGGGTTCCGTTATGCTGTGTGTAGATCAATCCACAGCGATTTTTTTTTATTGCCATGTGTTCCCGAAGACAAGAAAAAGCGAGACGAGACGTAGTAAAACTCCACCACCGGAACAAGTTCAGCCACTTCTATATTTCAGCCAGTTCCCTGTCTGTATGGTGCTACTCTCATGGAAATCATACTACAGTTTGGATTTTCATGCAGTCATTGGTTTGTTGGTTTGTCGATTTGTTCGTGTGTGTGTGTGTATGTGTGGTTTTTTGGGGGGCGGGGTGGGGGGCTAAGGTGCGTCTCATGTCTAAATAGCTTGTTTTACTTTGCTCAACCAAAGTCATGATTCACCACTGCGTATTCAAATCAATTTAGGCATTCAACCGACATATAGGCCATGCCACATACACACAGACACAGACACACACACACACACACACACCCACACCCACACACACACGCACACACACACACATTGTATATATATATATATATATATATATATATATACTTATGTATTTATCTATTCATTTTTTTTAAGGGGAGGGGTCGCACCCCTGAGAGGCAGTTAGAGGCGTAGGAAGGAGTAAAATCTGATATACAAATCCGCGTAATGTCCCTGATGAATGCTAATTCACACAAACTTCATCAAACCCACGTCCTTTAAGCACCAAAGAGCCACGCCGTATGGGCGGTGTACAGCAAGGAAATAGATTGGGGCAACTTCACTTTGGCAACAAGAAACTCTCTTTGTTTGTTTGCTGAAATAAAGTCCTCCGGAAACTTAACTCGTCTCCCAGAAACTGGACGAGCACATAATCATAACTTTCAATTTTGAAACTATTTTGTTGCGCGCTCATTATTTCCGAGACTTGTACAAACACACAAAGAAAATCATTTTAATTCATCTCGGTATAGTGACATGCACTATGAATCAGTTATTCGCATTAGTTGATAAATTATACTGATTTATTAGTTCTTTATTAGTTCTTTTATTCTTTTTGATTAAAAACACAATTCACAATATTGCTAACCTAAGTTGTGGTTGACATGAAAATTACACAATCTTCACAAAATGTACTAGTAATATAATGTTGGCAGTGTGCTTATTCTGCCGACAAAATCCACCCTTTTCAGTCTTTGAGAGATCGGAGAGTGCAGCGTTTATATTGTATTTTGTACATAAGCTCATAGACACTAACACACACACATACACACACACACACACACACACATACACGCGAAGGTTAAAGAACGATTACGATTAACACCACACCTCAGCTCTATTAAAAATCACTGCCTCGAAAAGCAAAAGACCCTGTCAACGGACAAGTCGTCGATGGAACAATTGAGTTATCTCAGCTTCTAGATCACCAATACAGGATTTCTCTCCTCGGGACACGGGGGAAAAGAGGTTGATTCGAAGTCTCATTACGAGTGCAGACGTTGAATTCCCTTAATTGTCACCACCGTTTTTGCAAGATATCTTTACCACATGGTGTCATGAATAGTATTTCATGGGGAAATTGTAGTAGATACCACACTTATTACCACTAGAGAAGGACTATAAAGTCGGCATTTCATTCACCAAACGTATGGGCCAGTTCGGGGTTCCACTTTGAGCATGAGCAGAAAAAGGTCATTTGTACCAGCAGAGCATGTTGGTTTTTAAGTTCACTGAGATAAGCATCTGTGATGTAATGATTATTCAAGTAATCCTTGTATTAAAGTGGTGCTTGCCATCACATCCACCTGGCAGCAAAAGCAGTATTTGGCAATATCAATAGAAGAAGATTGTCATAACATTCAATGCAAAATAAATGGATGTTTTCCGAAGTGCCAATTGATGGATATTCTGGTCACGTGGTCTACGCGAGTACATCCTTTGTTTGAACATGACTGATGAATTCCATGAATTGTTACGTCGGGCAAGCTAATGCATTCTGTTGCTTGAAGACTAGTGGAATGCCTAATCAACTGAGAAAGAAGAAAGGTCATTTGTACCCATCTGTACATGAGCTAACCCCGAACTGGCTTATACCATTATCACATTTCATTATCGCTATGTTACGTCATGCTACATCAAGCAACATGGACGTTCACTATTAAATCACATAGGCCTCTCAAAGCCACCCCTATAAAAGTAAGAACAAAGTAAAATATGAAACGGTCTAAAAATTATATCTTCCTTGCTAAATTGTATATGGTTAAAACTAACCTGAAATGTTCAATATTTTGTGTTTTGTCTAATCTATAATGGGAGTTGTGCTTTAGCATAGACGATTGCTAAATAGAGCTTTAGTTCTTGCTCGATGGAGACTTTAATATTTGAACAACTATGATATTGATTATAATGGGTACAGAGATTCAGAATTTGTAGTGACTGGGATGAGGAATAAGAATGTTTTCAACATTTTATAACAATTCACAACGAACAAGGATGATGGCATGGCAGCTTCACACAAGAATGCATGTCTGGCTGCTCAAGGAAGCAGAATAAAAGAAGAAAGCATGCATGCATTCTACACAGACGAACTTGTTGAGCAAGTATGATCGTTACATGTCTGGAATATGTGAGCATCCTATGTCATCATCCTTGTTCAGTGTATTATGTTTGGGGTTTTCATAGTACATGGTATTGGTTTATGCATGCTCAGGGACCACAATAAATTCCACAAATATATTCATGGCACTATTGATTCATGCACTTCATGATTTAAGTTATGTCACTTTAAAGAGATATATTTGTTCATGTTCAGGTGATGATGTTGTAAAATACAAAGTTAAATAGTTTTTATAACAGCGAAAACAGATGAATATTACGAAAGTTAGAATAGGTCCTTGTCCGTAAGTTATCAAATTGCTCAGTGACCTGAGTACGCATTCTCAATTACTTGGTTGTGACATCATTTGCTGTTTAATTAGAATTCTATAATTGCTGCTTACATCAAATGATGTAAATTCCACCTTCAAAATATCTATACATAGGAATCAAAGCGTTTTCCTCCATCTCAATGACCGGATAAACGTTAATCTAGTTTTTATTTCACCTTTCTCGATGACATTCAGGAAAACAGAACAAGTATCTGTGACATAGACAACGTGATACTAAAAATACATATGAGTTTAAAATATACATAAAAACACATTGGATTATGTTGTGTAATAAAGGCCACATTTACGTGAGTTAGGCGACAAGTTTGATGTACCCGGAAATTAATGTGCTTGATTTACCAACAAGACTATTGCCCTATTTTTTTTTTTCCTTTCCAGGTTTCTGATATTGCATTGATTTTTGCAATCTTTTACTGGTTGTTTCTCCTTGCTCATAACAAAACGGTTTACATTTATTCGCATTATGTCACAAGCTTCAAATGCAGTTACCCTCTGAGCAAGTTCAATCTCATGCATCATAGTGGCTTCTTCATATATAGCGACCTTACTAAATCAGCGTCAGTCCTTCTGGGTCTGTCATGACAGAGAATTTTTTTTGAATTTCCGTTGATTTTTCTTCCTGAGTGTCTAATAACTCTAGTTGTATAGACTCAATGGCAGTCTTGTTTAATATCTCTTGCAGACGCAACGTTATCAATTGAGATTCGTTTTGACGTTCCTTGCTGAAGTTTGCAATTGGTTTCGTGAGATCTTCATGATACAAAAAGAGGGTTTGTATTCAAATCTCATCTTTGTATAATCTTTTTCTTAATCTTTTTTTGATCTATTTCGCTTTACGTTCCCTTTTTCAGTCGTCAGAGAGAATACATCACAAATAAGAATCCATGCACTGACATAGACTAACCTAATAAGACGAAAAGTAGTTTTGTAAGGAAGTATACAGACTATACATGCTATACGGAGGAATATCAAGCCACCTACACTCCTTTGCCCCGTGAATTGTTATCGGTGTAAGCGTGATATTCGTTAAACTTGATCGTCTTATCTTTTCTTTAAATTTCATTATCGAAACCTAATGGATAAACTACTGTTGCAGACCTTTTTTTTTTCCAACGGCATAATCAAAATACTTCTAAACCAATATCATATTACATAAAAAGTCGTCACCAGTGACATTCATAGAAGAAAAAATGAAGTCATTTTAAAATCAGTTCGAATGTTTTTACACATGTTTCCACATAGAGACACACACACATCTGCGAGTTTTGGTTGACCGACTCTTGGTAAGTATTACAACTTCAGTAGTATCTTGGTTCATGATTTTCCCGACGCCACCCCCCCCCCTCCCCTCCCCTCACCCCATCCCCAGTCTTAACCCCTCTCTCGTTTCCTCACATTGCTGCAAATAGAAATCTCCGGATTAGGCCTCCTGACATAACTATATTGTTATTTTCATACACCTTCCTCCCCCCCCCCCCCACGAGATACTGTATATTCTTACACTACTAGTACACCACGCGGTTGAGGGGAAAAAAGAAAGACATCGTTGCGTTTTGCCTGATCGCTTTTGGCAGTTCGTAGAGCGTGCGTAGGAAGACCCGCATTATTATCGTTGTTGGTTGCAAGTGACGAATAAACGATAGTCCACCTAAGTGAAGATACCGCCTTCTTGACGTCAACTTCACACTATATACGCTCGCTCAGTGGGACTCTGAAATACATAGAATAGACTGAGCTGATTTCACTTTCCCCTGTAATACGTTATACGTACATGACATTGTATAGTGTCTTTTGCTAAAACTTAGTGGAAGTAAAAACATTTTGTGCCATGGGTGGAGTACATGGCGAAGAGGCATACCCATCAATATTGGAGATAAAGTGAACTGCGCGTAAGTAGACCTATATCACTCTTTTTATCAAAAGTATATTCCATAAAGCTTAAAGGGGATGGCTAGTAACTGATCAGTGGGAATCAGTGGGAATGCTGGGGGATGATTGTTCCAATTCTTGTGGGATTCATTTAAGAGTACATTATACAGGGCTCCACACTAACCTCTAATTTTGGTGGCCTTGGGCCACCGGGCCACCGTTAGTGTCGAGCCCAGCATTATATATCTATTGTTGTGTTAAAATTATTTGCTTCGGAACGGTCTCATATTCAAGTAATGTGCAGTTTAATGCCCAGTCACTGTACAGGCATGCTAGCCTGGAACCATTAAACTGCACATTACTTGATTATGAGACCATTCTGAAGCAAATAATTTTCACACAACAATAGATACATAATGTACTCTTAAATGAATCCCACAAGAATTGGAACAATCATCCCCCAGCATTCTCACTGATTCCCACTGATCAGTTACTAGCCATCCCCTTTATAAGCACTGAGCAAAGATGAACAACAATTTGTTGGCAGGGAAAGAAAAGACTATTATTGTACAGGGTATTTTGTGGCTTTAAGAAAATGTTTAGATCATTTTCTGAGGCGTCTATGTCATTATCTATTAAGTTTTGCGTCGCTCTGTCAACGTATTGATTACCGATTCATTGCGTTTATATGAGTGCAGCTTTTATGAGTGAAGTTACAATGTAGACATTCATGAAACATAATCATATGCCATGATGAAATCGTGAAGAGAGCGTTGCACGATGTTGCAAAATATAGCTTTTAAATGCATTACCTCAGGCTCAACGATGTTTCGCAGACGCGTGTTTTTTCCACAAGTCATATCAAATCCACTGAGATGCAATTATGAAATACTGGGAAATTTCTAATCAAAAACACATCGTTTCAACGAATTGAACACTCTCACGTGATCGCTTTGCCTACTTCTTCCTCAAAATAGATGGGGGAAGTGGTATTTTTGTACGTTTGTTGGCTTTTTACTTTTTGCTTTGTTTTGTTTTGTTTTGCTCCGTAGACAGCGTCATGGGAAATATTATAACAGAAACCAGAGCGCCGGCTTGTGAGTCAAGTTGCACAACAAGTTTATGCCCTAATGGTTTGCGGGCTATATAGCATTTGCACACAATCATGGGCCGTCACTCGCTCCTTTCCAAAATCGAGGAAAATCGAAAGGTTAGCTGGTGGTTATACCTCCCGACTGTAGGCTATTGTTCTTGCATGTATCGACCAGTACAAGGCAGACAGGGCACACTGCCTCTGCGTCCGGCGGAAAGAGCCGACGTGATTTTGACGCTGAAAGGCATTTTGAATGTCGATGTCACTTTTTAGGGTGAACGTTTCCAGTTTGGATCAAATTTTGCCACGGAATATCATTGGTTACTGCTATCTATGAGACATTTTGTTTCGATGTTCCAGCCTTTAGCTCTTTGACAGTTGAGCACTGAAATGTTACCATTCATGTTTTCTTACAAAGTTTTTCTGTAGCTACGTGGGGGAAAGCGGGCGAAAGGATATCGCATGGTCTTCACACGCCCATCTGAGCTTTACACGGATAGCATACAGAATGGCTCGGAGTTCTCATGACGCCGTGTTGTTACTGCAACTCCTGTGTTTGATCACCGGCGGCCTGGCGGCCACGGGGGGTGGCTCACCAGTTATGGACGAATGGCGGGGCAACTTCTCCAAGTTCATGTGCCCTTAGTAAGTACTAGTTTCTATACCAGTATAGCGCTTTTCAGCAATTTTTTTTTCATCGGTGTGATATGCTGCCACTTATTCATGAGTTGCCAAGTAAGTCTTAATTCACCAAAGGTTATCAGAATTTGCTTTATCTTCGTCTTAGATTTAATAAAAAGTTCATATTTCAGAAAGTTGAACAAGTTTCCTTTCAGCACAGATACTGAATTCCGTATAAATGCATTAAAGCTAAGGAAGTCAGGGTTATTAGCAATATGACAACGGGATACCACCGCTGTGGCATTTAACAAGTGACGTCAAGCCAGCACTGTATAAAGGGCATGTGTTGAACAAGGCAACAAACTAGACGTGTAAAAACTCAAGAAGATAGCCATAAGCAACCCGCCCGTCCCCATACGAGGAAGTATGGCGCAGGGACTGTTGCTAGGTGAGCTGTACTGTGTTTCTGAGAACACTCAATAGCAGTTTCATACATCATTTGGCAATCACATGACGACCGAGCAAGGTGATCACCTAATCCCCGCCCAGATTTGAGGGAAGTGAAAAACTCTAGGTAGCCCCGTATACCCAATGTCAGTAGACCTTAATCATAGGAGTTTGGGCGGGAGGCCAAGAAACTAGTGCGAATTGCTCATCCCTGCATAACGAAGAGCAAAACTGACATTCAGTTGCCTCTGGTTATCCACTGGGGACAACAACAACAACAAATACAACAATAACAGCAACAACAAAAAAAAATCACCATATAATAGAGAAACTGCTAATCAGAATATTGACGTTAAAGGGATTGTATAGTTTTGGTTAAGACTTAACTTCAGGTTTTTATCATTTTTTGGTGAGATAGTGAGAAACCTCTTATGAAATATGAAAGAGCATGTAATTTCATGAGGATTTCAACGTGTATTTGATGAAAAATGATTTTGAAATGGCTGAAATATCCAAAACAGAGTGATCCTAATAAAGTGTGGGACCCACTTCTTATTACGATCGTTTTGTTTTACTTTGTTTTTGAATGTATCAGCTATTCCAAACCATATTTCCATCAAATAAACTTTGACTTCCTCTTAAAATGGTATGCTGTGTACTATTTCATACGTGTTTTCTTGGAATCTCGCAAAAAAGTTAAAGCCCAATTTTCATCTCCGCCGATACTGTACCATCCCTTTAGAATTACTGCGATTTTGTTTTGTTATGTTTTGTTTTGTTTTGTGTGTTTGTATGTGTTTGTGACTAATTGCACTCCGCTAACGTAATGTTTGCGTTCTATGCAAGCTTTCCTGTGTGGTTAAGAGAGGGAAGGATATTTTGTATTAGGCCAGCTCCGGATCTGTGTTGATCGACTGGGAAGCAACGAGGTAAAAAAAAAAAAAGTAAAAAAGATGGAAAGATGTAGAACGGAGAGAAAAACACAGAGAGAGAGAGACAGAGACAGAGACAGACAGACAGGCAGACACACAGACACACAGACAGACAGACAGAGAGGGAGGGAGCGACAGAGAGATAAACTTACTTTTGTTTGTTCGTTTTTTACCATCACTGGTGTTCCCGTTACTGCATGGCTACTAATTTGGGTCATTAATGATAGCGGGATGTAATTCTTTATGTTTTCATTGCAGGTGAAATAATGGTTCATGATCATTCCTAAATAGGTGTCTTCTCTGATAGTGCTTCATTGAATAGACCATGCGTAAACACATCATATTATACCCTTATGGTGTACGCCTCATTTTGTCCGTCACAGACAGTCAATGTTGCTAACCAATTTTACTTGAGCTGGAGAAAAAACCGGGTTATGAGTTCATCTATGATTCATGCCACTTCCCCTTGGCAACGCAAGGGAAGCGGCGGTGGACGCGTGGATCAGTGTCAAAATTGTTGACCACATTACCGATGACTATGATCGTGGTGAGAAGCAATGGAGCACAAATGCGCAAATTCATTCTAATTCTCCAAATTTAACCTATTCGAATTTTAAAGAGTACCTGTTGAATTGTTAATTGGTGTGATACATGCTGCAATATCCCCCTCCCACGCCCACGCGCACACACTGTATCATATAGGTATAGACATCGAATATCTATAACTATCGCATGTTATGTTTACTTAAGAAAATATGACATACGATATAGAAATAGACAAATTACGAGATAAAGAGATAGAAGTATGAATTAACACGTCTATTACATTATTTTGTTTGTTTGAAAGGAAGTAGGCCTACTTATGTTGGTTAGGCTGTCCTTTCCGTTCAGCTACTTACTATGCATTCGGGAAGAGTTCAATATAAATGTTATTTTGCTCTTTCTCTCTCTCTTTCTCTTTCTTGGTAAAGTTACATTATGTATACGAGTAGATTGTACGCAAAGTGTATATTTTCTTACTATGTCAGATAAAGCCACAGAACAGTAGCTATGTAGTCAAACTTATATAGGCTTATAATATTTTATTTAGTTTTTAGGAAGGCACGGCAAATGTAAAAATATATATAGCACAAAGGATCTTTGCAGGCTAATTTTTAACAGTATGGGAAAAACCTTATTTTACATGACATTGTGTAAATTAAGTCACTGTCAAATCACGAAGTGTTATGCAGTTACGTATTGAGCAGTTTAATTCTAAGATAGAGGCGTGTGCACCTTTCATTTTAATTTTTACACACACACACGAATGCTTGTGTAATATACCACAGACCACTATGCATCTTAAACTGAGAGCATTGTATTATTGTTTGCAACATGGTGTTGGGTTCCCCCCCATCATATACCACTGTATGTAAAATATTAACAGATGGCTGTCACTTTGCATTTCCAGCAAGTATCTGTGATCTGCTGCAATAAATAGACGCAGTGTGAAATGAGTAATGTAGTTTTCGGAATCCATATCTTGCTTTATTTCGACCGCTTAAAAATCACATTCTTGTTCTCATCGTGCAGTCGATTTAGAGAGTTGGACTCAAGTTTCATGTCGATTTCATAATTCATATTCATAAAAAAGCAGGCTACTTATAATGAGCGTGCGCAGTTCCTATAAGTTTTTTTTTTTTTTTTTTCAGGTTCACAAAACCACATCTACAACTATTTTCTCAGCATTCACACTTAAGACTTTTTTTGGGGTATTTCCAGATCTAGAGTCTTTTCCACTCTCTGGTACGCAATTGAGGCTCAAACGGCAGTTAGTTTTCTTCTTCTTCTTTTCTTTGAAATAAAGAGTCTACATATCTACTGTTGATTGAGAAAAGATGTGCGTGTTCATTGGATCTTGTGACAAAAAAAAAAGAAAGATTGACGAGTTACTCTCTTTTCACCACTTAAGTGCATGATGACGTGAAAGTGAAGCCATGATTGGGAATAGCTTGCAATTTGAATCTAGTTTGTATCCAAACCATCACTTACTAGTAATTTGTCTCTTATGAGAAGAAGAAAGGCCCATGTGCATCTCATCGTTTCGCTTTGAAGGCTAAAACAATTTCGTAATGATGACTTTGTAAAGGCTAAATAGGGGTACCTCATTGACAAAGCACGATTTGATCTCTTACGTACAAACGAATAGGAGTGTTGTGAGGAAATAACATCACCCTCTTATCGGACTGCTCATGGTTGTGATTAGTGTTATAATGTTTAGAGGAAATATGCTGAGCATGTTGAACTTTCAAATTCCCCAACTTTGTCATTTCCTTGTCCAATTTGAAAAACAAACAAACAAAAAGACTTACTTCACGTCGATTTCATCAATGAGGGGAGTTCCCCCCCCCCCAAAAAAAAAACACCAAACATTCCACTAAATACCACTTATACCATTGGGATTGATAAACAAAGCGGACATCATTCCGCATCACCCACTGATATTCCAAATCCTTTAATGTCCGCTCACTACCACAACTTTGTCGTTTTCCTGCTAGGTTTTCTCCTCTTTTGACCTGTTTCCGAAAACAGAAGTAAAATAGCCAAACAGAAGGGAACAGAAAACAGCTTAGCTAGTATGATCTTTTTACAATATTGTTCGATATCGTCACTCATACTTCGGGTTCATGGTACCACCTAATTACTCAGTCGAATTACATTGACAAGCGATACGTGAAGGAATTGGTGATAATAGTGGTGGAAAAAGGAAAACAGGAAAATACAGACCAATATGGGCGAGACAGCGGCAGTAATAAATATGATCGAATATGCGACCATACTTCCTCTTGAAAGAAATGTTGTCTCTAAACAAAAATTCAAACATGCAATAAGTGTTCCTGTTTAAAATGACCAACGGACTTTGGGGAAGTTTTCATTGCTTGAACACAAATTCTTTTAAATCTGAGACGAACTAACTGTCGAAGACTTTAAGCATTAAGTATATCAAAAAGAGTCGAATTGCTAATGCATCCAGGATGATATAAGGTGAGATTTTCCTGCTTGTTTCGGTACTTTCATACACTATAGCACTGAAATGTCCCAAAGCTGTCATCTGGGACAATAATTGATTGCACGCTTGGCGGAACGGTGTGGTTATAAACTGGAAGGTGGGCCATTGTGACATCGACTGTGATCAACTTCCGAGATGACCCGTGTTGCGACTTCCGGTACCAACCAGTCATGCACGATAAACTGCTTTCTTTTCACCAGAAAACACAAAGGTTACTCCTGTAGCTGATACTGAGAGGGAGTAAGCACATGATGATACACTGAACTTTACATTTACGCTGAAATTGATATCAAAAATGCCGAGGAGCTTTGCCAAGAGGTGATCAAATTCGTTTACAAATTGAAGTCCGCTAATGGTCGATATGAGTTTAGGGTAACGTCGCAGTAAATGTTTTATTTGAACTTGATAAATATTCTTGGTATGAGAATAATGTGATACAATTTATTGCATATTCTAAAACCATCTATTTAATGTAATCATGGCATTGGTTGGGCGGTCGTTTTATCAAATGGCAGGTGTACTTCTTTTAGATCCAACGTCAGCACATGTGGATTCCTTACGCAGACTGTCAAGAGCTAAGCTATGACGCTTCCCGTGACGTCCCTGTTTTGTGTCACCATGGAAATAAGAAATATGAATCTACTTGGCCTTACTTTGACAAACTGAACTCCAATATAAGTACTATAATAAACTAAAAGCCCCTGTTGGTAATTTTGATACATATTAGGCTTGACTTTATGATTCTTGTTTGACATGTTCTGTCTTGCCCTTGAGAGCATTGGCATATGAGACTGAGCGCTTGTGACCATGAGTAAATATATCTATATACGAACTCTAAGGTTAAGCAACACAAAACAGTATTTAAAGTTTTCGAGTCAACGCTTACTCCATTCTGAGAAGATGAAAGCAAAACATCCTCCACACACAATAATATCAATCGCTTTAAGCTGTGTCAAATATACGTTTCCCTATTCACCCTGTGAAAATGGACAGTTGCTAAAAAATACTTCAGTGGACATCTCAGGTTTATGTCTGCATTGGTATAAGTATTCTTAAAAGGCAAAGTGTTCTCCAGACAGAAATGATCACCACTTCTGTGTCATTATATATACTTTCGAAACATTTACTTCACATTATGACGTGTTAATAGTATGTAATTCTTAAGTGGTTCTTTCCCGGAACAATTTAGTCTTAAAACAGTATGCGCTCATTGTGTTGCAAATTTCTATCAACAAGATTAGTCTTCTGAGGACTATCGCCGTAAGATGCCATTTACTTTCTACGTACATTGGTTGCTGGTGGCACTAACAGAGTTAAAGGGAAAAGGGTAGAGTTATACAGCAACAAAACAGGCAGATATAGTGAGGATGTTGTATAACGGTCCAACAACTCTTCAAAGACAACGATCCAACATCCGTCTAAATCTGGTTGAACTGCTGAACCGACAATAAGGCAAAACACCTGTCATCCTTTTTTATTTCCTTTTCTCTCTTGCCCCATGTTGTTTCGAGACAGAACGATGACAACAGCGTCATAAAAGTTAACTACTCGCCCATCTATATACCCGCATAATTTTGTAGACTCCGTCGTATTGTTTCTGGACTGTATTGGTATATTCACGGACCCTATACTCAATGGTTGGCATAATGGGTTGAATTTGGAAGCAATTAGAGCGGTAGCATAACTAAAAATAGACAGAAATGCTGATGTACTTCCGTACCTCACGTGGCTGAAAAAGATAGGCGCAAGTATAGTGAACGCCGTGTAATGTCTGCCGAGTTGATAATGATCTACGTGTATATGTTATGGTTTTGTTTGGGAGTGTCGTAATTACTGTGATGTCCGGTGATGACGTCAGTTTACTTATAAACGTTATCTTGAGAACAACAGAAGTCAAGAACGTGAATAAAAGTATCTAACAACAAATGTTTGAACTCAGTGTGCGATTTATTCCTCAAGGGCAGACGTTCTCCGTTTAATAAGTCTCGACGACTGAAAGAAAATTATTAGCATTTGACATGGTCAATAAGAGTTCGGTGGTACTTGCAGCTCTCTTTCATTCTATTTTTAGGCAAGGAAAGATGAGTGTTTCGTTTCTAGAATTTCTTTTTACACCTGGTGGACAAAATATCTCCCAATATACGTAGGTTTCGCACATGTGTACTCTTTGATACAGACAATAAAGCTTTAAATGTTGCAAACTTACTCATGACGTTGTCGGAATCATGATGGAAACATGTTCATTCTTGACAACAGTGTGTTTTTTAAGCACGTTAATTTGTAAAGGAATGGGTCTAGGTCTCAATTTTTGTCACAACAAATTACCAAAGAAAAGTTTGGGATTGTTAATCTGTAGAAGCACGGGATCTTTCTTGGATTTTGGCATATAATAATCTTAAATGATAGTCTGAGTAGTGGCACTTCACCCTTCTGAGGTATGACCAGTGGTGTAAGAGATTGAAAGCTTCGAGATGAAACATTATTTTGTACAGCCCTCAGTTTTATTGGTAACCATACGAAAGATACCCAGCCCAGTTAGCCACACTTCCAGCAAATTTTTATGCGGTGATCTTTCTCTTGACTTAGCACAAGGATATAACTGCTAAATGAGTTGATGTATCGCCTATCCCAGTATTCAAGAGGACATTTTCGGTATAAACGGGACCATATACAAAGCAATTATTGATCTGTGGACGCTAATGCCTTTCTTGAAGAACAGTGTTCATCTGAATGAAATCAGAAGGTTTGTCAATGATATCGTATCAATTATGTCAGCATACATATCGCATCAATCATGTCAGCATGCAGCGCCATTCCTCATTAGAGGGCCGACTAAATTATTGAAACAGAGATTGACAGCAAGAGAAGGCATTAGAGATTAGTGACAGAACACATAAATATGATGCTGGTAGTGATTACAGTTTGGTGATGATGTTCAAAGTAGTCATGTGGTATTGCCAAAGTTGGTGGAACTGTTTTCACTATCTCTGGATAAATGATGGTCAAAGATAAGTGCTGTCTATTTCATTTAAATTGTACTTTGCACGATATATTGATACTTTTTCTATATCCAAAGGCGAATCACCTGTGTAGTAAAATCTGTAAACTGTCGTCAATGGAAAAAAAATCCCAAGAAAATAAATTCAGTGTTTTTAAAGAAAACCAGCGGAACTAAACGATTCGAGGCGTCATGAACCATGTGTTAAGCTTACCATAAACTAAACAAAGGAAGGAGACATAATCTTAAAGGGGAAGTTTAAAACTGTGCCACCGTGTCAGATCAAGGAAATGCAAGTGTCAAAGTCCAGATTCTTTTAGATGACAGCGACACCGAACTTCAAGGTGTGTTTTGATTTGAAGAAAAAGGGAAGCTGTCACGAATAAGACGCAAAAAACACGACAACACGTTGTCGTGTCTCACGCGTCTTCTTTCACGTCCGGCAAATGCAACATATCCACATTCTGAATTCATATTTCGTGGAATAAAGTTGTCAAATAAGGCCGGCTTCCGATGAAATCACTTTAATTCTATGTGTGTGATTTTACTTTATTAATTGAAACTTGATGTGAATATCATTACGAAAGAGGAAGAGGATGCGATGATATTATAATTATAAATATGTATATCATGTTTGTTGACTTATAAAAACAAAGCATATTAAATCTGATACTCGGAATGGTGGAAGTTTCATTAACAAATAAATTAAAGATTACAAAGCTACGGAGCTGTGCTTTTCTCACCAAATGTATTATAATGACATCAGGGTATGAAGACCTAAATATTATGCAGCATGATGTTGTCAAGTGACAACGCCCAATCATTCTAGTGAGGGATATGGCATACATTAAGATATTGAAAGTTGATTGGAAAATCCAGACATTGGAATAAGTTTTATGTATGGAAGTATTACGTTCTATTTCTTAAACAGATTGTTACACGTGAAATGAGGATTGGCCATCATTTCATTATCGTCATCATTGGGATTAACACAAACCACCTATGATTGGTCACGGCCAGGGATTACATCTAATTGTTTTTTGCTGTTGTTGTTATTTCTGTTTTATTATTTTTTTTTTTCATCTTAGCATGTCATGCCAGGGATGGTGCGACTGTACGGGAGTTCGCCAAGGCGGGATTGGAACCGAGATCACGCCAGAAAATGATAATTGTCCAGCCGGCGATCAATGGGGCAATTTTACGTGTGAGTTCCACATCCAACATACTAATTTTGTGTGTGTGTGTGTGTGTGTGTGTGTGTGTGTGTGTGTGTGTGTGTGTGTGTGTGTGACCCTTGACATAGATCTGCTACAAGCTTAGCATTGTTATCCAGCCCAAAATCGTTACTCTGCTTATTTCTGGCAGTTGACTGAACATTGAGATTGCTGATTACTTCTAATGAATAGTAACCAGTTAAATTCCATACATCTGAGCCCGGCCAGAGAGGGTGGTTTCATTTTAAAGACTTGCTTGCGGTAATGCTAATGTCCTTTTGATGTCATGCCATGTTGTCATGCTTTTCAGTCACCTCAGAGTTATAATGAGAAGATTTCAGTTCAGATTTTATCATGGAAGCAACTTTCCCTCGAAAACCTACCGTATAACAGCACCTGGAAAACCATTTAACCACCTTTGATCCGCCAGCTAGGGCAGTTGCCTAGAGGGTAGACGTCACACGAGTTCATTGTCCCAGGCATGCCCCGTAGAACCAACGAGGTACTGCTCCTTTGTAGACCTCTGCAATGCAAATGCATGTCAACTTGTGCCGGTTTGACCCTATAAAGCCCAAGCTATTTTGACCCTTCCCAGGCCCAAGGGGGGCACATTGTGCCCCCCCCCCCCTTCATAACTTTGTTATTGTTTGATGTTTCATCGTCATATTTGGCACATGGGTAGAGCAACTCATACTCTACATGACCGCATACTTGAATTTTTTCAAGGTCACCCATAGAGGGCGCTACTTACCAAAATATAAAGAAATACATAGGAAATATGCTAAAAACATGAGTTTTCTGTATAATTTCTTTATCCCCAGTATATA